>NW_021941284.1:35000-80071 GCF_902148845.1 Salarias fasciatus
AAAGAATTCAATAAAAATATTTTAAATACAGCAATCGATGTGAATTTCTGCCATGCCTTTTAAAGAACTTTTAATTAGAAATATATCTTTTTTAAAACTCTGGTTCATTATTTTTTGGAGAGATGTGAGAACTAAGTTGCATTTTTTTATTTTTTTATTTTTCCGGGGACATGAAGTGTTTGCGGTATCTTGGCAATATATGATAAAGCCATTATGTTTGAAAACATCGTTATCAGAGTCATGAAATCCATCCTTTGAAAATGTGTTCACTTCAATCATTAAATAAAATCAGTTTAAAACACGATCTGACTCCAGAATAATTTTCAATGTTGGGTTGAACAGCAACATTAATGATACTTGAATTTGAAACACATAAAGTTGGTACAAACTATGCTACCGCACGCAGCTCTGCTCTGTCATCTCCTCACTGGATTTATCAAAGAGAATTGGGACATCGACTTTATTCTCAACATTTCGACTTTATTCTCGACATTATATTACGACTTTATTCTCGACAATTCGACTTTTTTCTCGAAGTTCATGATGACTTTTTTTTTTACCCCTTCTAAAAAAAAATTCTCATGGGTGGCCCTAATGCTCTTCCGTATGATATAAAGCTGAATCCCTTTTTGAAATAAGAAATGTGATATGTACCTAAACGTCCACCAGATGGCAGCATAAACCCATCAGCTTGCAGAAAAACTGAAGTGACTGCAATTCACCAGATGAAGACTCCATCCATCCATCATCCATCATCCATCCATCTGCAGTTTAATTAAGTTAGGGTCATCATGGGGAGATGGAGGGGAGCCAGCTGTTATTCCTCTGGGTAACGCAGTCTACCGGCCCGGGTCCTCTCGGCCCTGGGTTCTTGCGGCAAAATAGATCAACAGAACTCCTTTGATGGGTTCAGACAAGTTTCATGTGCTACTGGGAAATTATTTGAATTTCATTATTCACAAAATCCATTCAAACTATGATTTTTTTTTAATGTCAGTGTTTTTCAATTTGATGGGAGACAAGTGAAGGTTGTAGTGATTATTGTGACACTGCAGTGAATCGCAGTGGTGGTATTACATTTTGTGTGTGTGTGTGTGTGTGTGTGTGTGTGTGTGTGTGTGTGTGTGTGTGTGTGTGTGTGTTTGTTCACTGTTGCAGCGTCTTGTAAAGTTGCAGACGGTCCTTGAACCCCGCAGGACTACCAGCTGCTCATAGAAATCAATGTTGTTTCTGCTGCAGATAGACAGATACTTTTAACAAAAATGAGCTTGCCGCCATATAGTCCACCTCACAACAATGGGATGGAGGCATCCTTGTGTGTTGCTGACGTTTTGTTAAAGAGTTATTGAGACCGAAAGTCTGTATCTGTCAATATGTTGCCAACTTTACTGGACTAATCAGAAAAACATTTATCTGGAATCTTCAAGTGTCTTAAGAATTATAAAGAGCCTCAGCATGACCCCTTCTTCAGGGGCGGAGCAGGGGTCACAGCCCAGAGGGGACGAAGCAATTCTCCATGGGCCCTTGTGGCCGAAACATCCCCATTAAAACATAATTGCTTTAAAAAAATGCAGCAGATAGTGTAATGTACAGTGTATAATGTAAAATGCACAACACTGTCTGGTTCAGCCACACCTCTTTCTTTTAGCTTTTAACATTTTCAATAATTTATTAATATTTGTATGAAAAATACAGTATTTTAGCTCACCAGCTTCCATATTATTCGACATATTGATGTCAAATCACTTGTGAATCCCATTACTGAAGTTTCTCTTTCAGACACACCTCTTTTTTTCTAATAATTTTTATTAATATTTTTATGAAAAGTAGAGATTTTTTTTCAATATAGCTCCTGAGTTTTTTGACCTATTGACTCCAAATAACTTGTGAATCACATTAATACACTGTCTGGTTCATACACACCTCTTTGTTTTAGCTTTTAGCATTTTCAATAATTTGTGTTATTTATTTTCATTAAAAAAAAAAATATATATATATATATTTTTTTTTTTTTTTCTCAATAGCTCCCAGATTATTTGACCTATTGACTCAAAATCACATGTGAATCCCATTACTACACTGCTTGGTTCAGACACACATCTTTGTTTCCTCTGTTAATGTTCCAAATAATTTTTATGAAAAATACAGTATTATAGGTCCGTGCACGGACCATTACAGCCCAATAGCCCCCAGGTTATTTGACCTATTGACTCCAAATCCCTTGTGAATCACAATACTACAGTGTCTGCTTCACCTCTTTGTTTACTCTGTTAATGTTCCTAAAAAAATATATTGATTTTAATTAAAAATACAGTGTTTTAGCTCAATTACTGTCAGATTCCTTGTCTTTTTGACTCAAAATCACCATTATTAAAGCTTTCCTTATTTTACTTCGTTTTTCAGTTGTGTTTTTTTAGCAACAGTATTACTCTCTCTCTTATGAAGCACTGAAAATCACTGTCACGTCACAGCGACAAAGCCGACACAGCGGTGCGCACAAATTCCAAACATTACGGTAAAAGCGAAACCGAAAGTACCATCAAAACTCTCATTTATAATTAAGGACATGCTTTCGCTCATCCACCACCCCCTAGTGTTCAAAAAAAAAAAAGATAAACGCCTCCTCCAGCAACAGTTCCTACATAAGTTCCTTCTCCACGTATGCACGAAGCAGCGCTTCAGAAGAGAGGGAGTGTGTGTTTGTGTTTGTGTGTGTAGATTTGACAGCTGCGAAAGAAATGGCTCACGTTCTAACAGTTTATTTATTGCTGTTTTATCTGAACACTGTGACTGAGGCGAATTCATCACTTCAACCGAGAATGACTTTCACAGAGAAAGGTAGGAAATGCTTTTTTTTTTTTTTTTTTTTGAGGGATAATACATAACCTCAAAAAAAGGAACAAAATTATTTTTACTCTGCAGCGGTGCAGAAGGTGAGCTACAGTGTTTGGTCTCAGTTCATTTAATTAATAAATCCATGAGCTTGAGAAAATGTCACTGATGGCATCTTCTATCTGAGTCTTCCAGTGCGGTCGGGGCTCTCAGCTGATGAGACTGAATGTAGCTGTATTGTATATTCCATATAGCTTTGAGGATTAAAACGTTTCAATATGTTATATTATTGGCGCACACACACATGCAAAAACACATGGTTGGTTGGGATGATTTCTTGGCAACAGGCTTTTTTCTTTGGTGTCAGTGTGAATTTATGTTTAATTTGATAGAGGAAGATCTGACATTGTAGCAGGAAAATCTAAAATACACTATGCTTGTCACTCAAGGTCATGAAAACTTAACAAAACTGACTTGGTTAACAAAATCAAATGAAAACAATAAAACACCGTAACTTGAACACTGTCATCCGCGATGAGAAATCCGTGATTTTGGAGTTTGGCTCAACTCCAAATGTGGATGAGGAGTGGGCGGGTCTGGTTTACGAGGCAAGGACAATGCACCCCATCTATGAAAGTATTATTATTGCTTTAGCTGCTGTAGATTTTCATCCAGAGAGAGGTCAACAGTGAAGTTATTCTCAAATGCTGATGTTTGAAACTCTGTGATCACTTTCATGCACCGCAGACTTTTTTTTTTCTGAGATTGTCTTGAGATTTACCTGATATAACAATTCTACCTGTCCAGAGTGTATTCCTCTTTTCATTTTATACACACCACCTCCTCCTGATGCCAGTAACTTTTACTGAAGCTGAATATGTAAAGTGGTATTTCTAATTATACAGATGAAATGACAGTCAAATACAAGTTCCCTTTTCTGATCTCTTTAAAAATACCACCACTGCTGCTTCTCTTGACCTTGATCTTAATGCGGCTGCAGGTGGCATTTATTCCTACTAACTCTTGAAACAACTGTTTCTTGTAGTGACAATAAACACCTGTTTATTTACAGTTTGTAATATGGAGTCATTATATACCTTTGAATGGAGTTACTGATAACAACATTGTATAGTTTCTCTGTGAAGATATGCAGATCTATTGATGAAATGCAGTTCATGACACAGGACAGGTAGATCATGGAACTGGAGGTGTGTGTGTGTGGTCAGGCTTGAGAGCTGAGGGGGGAAACATGCAACAACGAGCAGATTGTCGGGCCTGCCTCAGAGACCACCACAAACCCACCAAGCTGCATCACTTGTCAAAACTGCCACAACTTGTTGCTTGCAAGCAAAGTGGCTTTTTTCCTCTATCTACCTCTCCTTTATCCAGCCACTTATGTTCCATCTACAGTTCCATTCATTATCTGTCTTTAAAATTCCAAGACCAACTCCATTCTCCATTCAATCAAGAAACACCTGTAGTTAATCAAAGTGACTTCAAACTAGAGCGGTCTTAGAGGTATCTGCAGGAAATGGGATCAGCATGTCTTCAGTAAGGACAAACAAGGAGCTGTAAAGAAGTAATGGCAAGGCAATGGGAAGGCATCACAATTCATTTCATCACTTCAATTTGACATTTAAAAGCTCATTTTAACATATCCTAGTTTTCATGCTGGTTAAGTCATTATATACCTTTGAATGGAGTTACTGATAACAACATTGTATAGTTTCTCTGTGAAGATATGCAGATCTATTGATGAAATGCAGTTCATGACACAGGACAGGTAGATCATGGAACTGGAGGTGTGTGTGTGTGGTCAGGCTTGAGAGCAGAGGGGGGAAACATGCAACAACGAGCAGATTGTCGCCCCTGCCTCAGAGACCACCACAAACCCACCAAGCTGCATCACTTGTCAAAACTGCCACAACTTGTTGCTTGCAAGCAAAGTGATTTTCACCCTGCTAACATCATTAGACTTAAGCTTTTTATTTCACAAAGAAGTCAGTGTCTGTACTTTACTATTTTTGCACTTTTCCCACTTCAGTGTCACTGCTATCTGGTGACAAAGAACCCATTTTGAGCACACAGCCAACAAATGTCCTCTAACTTGTTTTAAAGTTGACAGCTGCGAAAGAAATGGCTCACGTTCTCACAGTTTTTCTTTTGCTGTCTTATCTGAACATTGTGACTGAGGCGAATTCAACACTTCAACCGAGAATGACTTTCACAGAGAAAGGTAGGAAGGATTTATTTTTCAGGAGTAAAATCTGTTTCACTGCCTCCACTTAAAATATGGAAGTCCTAAAAGGACACGGTAAATACTTTTTTTAATTTCCTCCGTTTTGCCGTGATAACGAGTTAATTTCAGCGTTTTTCTCGAGATCTCGAGTTATTTTTCTCGTTATCTCGAGAAAACGACATTCTTATGGCGAACCAGAAATCACAACATTTCATCAGAAAGCGACGTGCTTCGCTGCACAGACAGGTGAGTTCAGCCTGTTCACGAGTTTCTTTGTGCTGTTACCCATTTCTGAATAACTTCTATGATGCACGCAAGTAAAAATACTATCCGTCCAGATTCTGCACAGTGGAACTGCGATATTTAGCCTCCTAATGCAGGGACCCGTGTGTTTTCTTGTGTCTGACCCAGACTGCTGTCTGTGTTTTGGAGCAAGATTTAGATTTATTTGGAAGTCTCAAACACCCAAATAAAATAGAATACATTCACTAATGTTTTGTCTGAATTCATATAGTGAAACAAAAAAGGCAAACTCTTTGCTTATGTGTTTTTCTTCACAAAATTAAGTTAAAATGAATCAATTATGACACAATAAATGGGAAATAGGGACTTGAAATGAACTACAGTGAAATATAAAGTCTTCCTTAATTGAAAAACATGTATTACTGAATGCAAGGTTTGGTACAGCTTGAACAGGCGTTATCCTATAGATAACAAGTAATGCAGCCAAGACAAGGCCCATAATCCGGGAGTAACACCTCAGGAGCTTCAAGAGTAGGTTTAGCCTCTATACCTGCAGCTGAGGCACCTGCAGTAGATGGGGCTCAGCATGTTTTTAGTAAGGAAAAACAAGCAACTGTAAAGATGCAACGACAGAGATGGCATGACAATTCATTTATTTGCTTTAATTTGACATTTAAAAGCCCATTTTAACATGTGCTGTTTTATCACTTTGTTCATAAAGTCATAACTCATTTGAGGAAAAACCTCACAGTTTCCAGAGATTCTCCATGTATGGCGATCAGCAACTGTGTTCTGTAATTCATCTCCATCACACTTATGATAAATTCAGGCCTGAAAATGTGTTTTATCCTCCACTTTCAAGATAATTTCTTCTTTCTCAGTCGACCTCACTGAAGCTCTGTGCCACCCCCCACCCCCGCATCATTGTTCTGATGAAAAAGGGGAACACACAGTCTTCTTGGCAATGCTTCACAGAGCAGTATTGTATTTTTCACTGCATATTATAAAATCAAAGATTTTATGGTCTTTATTTGTGTTTCTGTATATGATTTCTCATAGTTTAGTTTAGTTTAGTTTAGTTTATTTAGCACATACAATAAAATATATCACATAAACAAGTGCAGAAAAAAGAAACAGTGCAGGGAGGAGCGAGCAAGCCAAAAGGCTTATGAAGAGCCCCCACCTAATAAAATTATACAGATATCGTTAAAATAAATAAAACAAACAAAATACATGAAAAAATAAAATACAAAACAACACACAGTCTTCTTGGCAATGCTTCACAGAGCAGCATGAGGAAATGTGTGTGTTGATAATTCTGGTGGAGCTATTTTTCAGTAATGGTAAAAAAAAAGTGTTGGACCGATCAAAGTGACTCACTACTAAAGTCCAAGCAAAGTTTAAGTCAGTTTCTTCTAAAAGGTTGGACAGTGTCTTCATAATTGAATTAACTGAACTGTTGTCAAGATGTTCTTGTTTAAATCATTTGTTTTTTTTGTTTTGTTTTGTTTGTTTTTTTTACTGTATAGTGAAGAATAAGTTTTCATGGTCTTTTTTTGTGTTTCTGTATATGATTTCTCATAGACACCACATTTAAGAGCTCACCTTCACCTGTACAGCAGGGCCCTGTACGGGTTCTGCTCAGAAACCAGCCGGATATGGTCACAACTGTGGGACAAACGCATCTAAATTTCTACAACTTTCAAAACCTCAACAAGGTACAAATATCAGCAGTGCAGCCATGCACTGACTTACTGAATAACCATGGAATGTGTTGAGTTAAGCTAATATTACATCGCTGCCTGGTTTGTTCTCAGGGTCCTACAGGAGGGCGGGTGCAGTGGAACGAATGCAGCGGCGCTGTGAGTAAAGTGACTGGAAGCAGAGGACTGGAAGCATGTTGTGATGTTTAAGAAATCTCACATGAAAATCATCCTTTCATTGTTTAGGATTGTGACTATAGCATCACAGTGGTGCAGAAGAGGCCAAACTCCACAGCGCTGTTTGTCTGTGGAACCAACAACAAAGAAGCACAGTGCTGTGACGTGGTAGGACTCTTTTACTGAGAACTGCTCTTTTCTGAGGAAAGGTAGTGGAGTTGTTTAGTGGCTAGTTGCTTGTACTTCTGCCTTTAATAAGCCTCACAAACACCTCAAACACTTTCTGTTTATTTTCATTTTCTTTCCTCGAAGTAACATGTCATAGAGAATATTGAAGATATTTATTTAAATGTGTGCAGGATATTTCGGATCCATCGCCCTCCTGCAGCCCCCATGAAAAGATGAAAAATATTAAAGAAAGCATTAAAGAATACATCGATAAGGAAAGTGAGCACTCCATCCTCGTGGGTGAGTTTTTCTGCACACAACATTCTGGAAACATGAAATCCAATCAGGGCTGAGGTTGACACACTCAATAAGCCAACGGTTGTGGGGATGGTTTTATGTGGAGTTTGCATGTTGTGCCTGTGCATGCATGCTTTTTTTTTTCTCTTTTAAGAAGAATTGTTCATAGATGTGAGTTATTGTCATTGTTGCTCTCACTGTGTCTACCCTGTTGGGATTAACTTAGTCAATTTAGCTATCAGTAATAATTAGGGTTGTAACAAAACACTCAGCTCACGAGACGAGATGAGACATGATATTGGATTCACGATCACAAGACAAGATTTCCACTTTCCTTTTAAGAAAACTGAAATGACAAAATATGACTGGAACATTTTATTTAACAGTCACAAAACAATATAGGTGCATTTTGAAATGTTTTCTAATTTGCATCCATGCATGGACTATCATGAGCATGAATTTTTTAAATGAAATATTTCTTGTTTTAAAGTGCCAACACTATATGCAAAACCTTAACCAAAGTCCTACTCTGTCAGTACAGCGTGCACAGTGCTCGTGAGTTGTGTTAGCCACGGTGTTCAGTCTTATTTTCTAAGTTCCTGTGTCTTTCCTGTCACTCGGTTGCTGTTCATTATTCCCACTAATTTAAGGAATTTACGGCTTGGTATGGCGTACCTCAGCTCCAATGTCTGCAACATGCAGATGAACCCCTTGTTCTCCACCACACTGTACGGCCTTAGGTCTTTGGCAATGAAACAGGCGATAGACTGAGTTATTTTTTTAGCCCGCTCAGAGCCCGCACACTCAGTATGCGTTGGTCTGCAGCTGGTGGCCGACTCTGCTGCTCCGTGTCTCTCATCTCCGGGTGGTGCCTCGTAATATGAGCATGTGCGTTTGTTGTGTGGCCGAAGTAATTGAGCTTCACTTTGCAATGCTTGCACACGGTGTGTGTCATGTCCAGCTCAGTTTTTCCTGGGAGTCGGTAAAAGCTGAAATGTTGCCAAATTTTAGCTTTTAAAGGAGCACAGTGCAGTTTGCTCGTTTTATGCGAAACACCGACCCCTGCAGGCCTTAGGTGTAACTGTAGCTTCGTGAAAAGCTCGTGTCTGTGGCTTGTGCCCATGTACGTGCACAGAAGAGGGGAACTCCTTCCTCGCTCTTTTAGCAGCGCTCGAGTAAAATGTAAGTTTCTTTTGCCTTGTGGGGTCTATGCTGGAGTTGTGGCAGTGCGAGAAGCCGGTCTTTTCTTACTTTCTGGAAGCTCCATCCTCAGTACTGCTCAGTTGTTGCTGCTAAGCCTGGCGGAAAAATGGCGGACAAATCGAAACTTAGGCCCTGTCCCAATACTCGCACTCCCACCCTTGTGCCCCTCAATTGCGCGTTCCCGCTGAGGGGTGTGAGTGCGTAGGGTGTCCCAATCCTCCAGAGTGCTCTTTGGCCCCGCCCCCTTTGCGCCCTTGATCCACACTCCAGCGAAGCCCGCATCGGAGCGGACTCAGCCGAAGGAGATTACCCACAGTTCCTAACGGCCGACAAGACAGAAAAACATGGCGGTGGTCAGCGACGCTCCGGCGCCAAAAAAATGTATTTTCAAGTGTAAGTATTACGATATTTGATTTTTTTTTATGATGTACCTGTGGGTTAGCACTGTTACTTAGAAAGATACATCGAATGTGAATTATTATTTCACTGATAAATGCACCATTTTGTATTTACGGATACTGAATTAACCATAACGTGGAGTGGAATGACTGAAATAAAAGTGTAAAAGCAAAAGTGAAATTTGCACACGTTTAGTATATTTATATTTATACTTGCCATTTATTTATTTTGTGTATGGAGGTAAGCCCCCTTGAGATTCACCATCTCGTTTTCAAGGGGATGCTTCACATCAGCTAAAATGAAACAAAAGACAATAGATTAAAATTACCGGTTGACGAAAGTCCGGCGCAGCGGCGAGTGCTTGGCGAATGAACCACATTCGTTTCTGGCTCTTCTTTCTCCGTAAAATCATCAACTGGTAATAATGATAATAATAATAATAATAATAATAATAATAATAATAATAATAATGCATTGGTTTTATATAGCGCTGGTGCAGTTTTGCAATCATTTTCAAAAGCAAAATTCCGAAGACAACGCCAACTCCCGCCATGATTAGTGTTGCAGATCTGATGCAGTGACGCAAAGCGATGACGTAACCATCACCGTCCCAATTCTTCAATTTTTGCACCCTTGTAACCTACGCACTCGAACCCTTACGCGCACTTCAACTAAGTGCACACTCCACTGAGGACCGTAGGGCATAGTGTGGGTATTGGGACAGGGCCTTAGGATTACCAGGCCAGCGGGAGCGCGCATTACGTCAGGCTCAGAGCGATTCGTACCCGAATCACTCATACTGCTGTGCCTTCAGTGCGCTGCACAGGAAAATAGGAGCGACTGCGATCTTGCAAAAATAGCTGTTGCTGCCCATCAGGCAAAGGTGAAAACGTGTGTGGGTGTGAATAATTGAAAATTTAATATTTAAAACTGCGCTGTACCCCTTTAAGGAAGACGGTGCCGGCTAAACATCATTTTCCTCCATCTTTGTTTGGGTGTTTTCTGCGCATGCCTATGTTCCACATCCCGCTGCGTGTTGACGTCACTTCCGCATAGTTACAAAAGGGAGGCCGACCAGAAAGCCAGGAAAGTTTATATATATATATATATATATATATATATATATATATATATATATATATATATATATATATATATATATATATATATTGATTTTGGGGGATTTCAAATCGATTCTGAATCATAGCAACTGAGAACCATGATTCTTGTGTGAATCGATTTTTTGGCACACCCCTAACGGTGTGTTTCCACTGGACGCGACGGGAATTTTTCATGCGATGAGATTACATACAAAGTCAATGTAATGATGCGATTGTCGCTCAATCTTGAGCAGCGGGCAACGGGTAGCGAGCGATGATGTGGCGGGCGGCCGGCGGCAAGCGTTTCCAGTGAAAAATCCGCATGCCCATCGACTTGCACTGCCAGTCGGCCCCGTCCACCGCTCGCCGCTCGCCACCCGAAGCCCGCCGCTTCATCGCTCCATGCTTGTCGCGCGAGTTGAAATAATTGAACTTTTCAAGCGAATTCGCACCAGGACAGCCTATCAGCGTGGAGGTCTTCATGGACGTGCTAACGTAGGGCATACAGTGCTCCGACCACGCAGAACAGTTGGCATGATGCCAAGGCGAGCGGCGAGCTGCGTGCGCGATCTCATTTGTTCACCGCTTCTGATGGAAACACAGCATCAGCCTGAAGTAGTGCTGGAACGTCGTCCAGGCGCAGCTCCTGCAGTAGAGCTGTGGCGTTCAATGAACGAGCCGTTCGTTTGAATGGCTCTTTTAAGTGAATGACAACAGCTGGTTCACAGCTGTCTGAGAGCCGTTCCTTTGTGCAAATTGTCCACGCTTCCTTCACGTGTCTCCTGAGTGTCCAGCTGTCACTGCTGCCTTCATGTGAACGACCGAGTTTCAGTTTTCCGCAGCAGCTCCAGTCACCTGAACGCAGCAGCTAAATAGTGGAGGAGAAGTGTGTCGAACCCAGAGCGGAGCCGGTGTTTTGGAATAACTGGTTTCCCCATTAATTGGCGACTGGGGTTCTTTCATGTCCCTTGTTGCTGATAGATGTTAACAACCAAACAAAAAGCCGTGTCCGACCTTTTATGGGTCTAATTTCAACATCTGCTGCCAGCAGCAGCAGCAGGAAGTGCTAAAGGAAGTCAGTCACCAGTTAACAAGGACACCAGTTAATTTGAAACACCATATTGACCGCTTTATCACAGGTTTTTCCAATGGAACACAAACACACACACACACACACCCACGCCCGGATGCACACAGGACTGTGGGACAAACATCAGAAGAATCCTGCCCACTGCTGCTGTGCAGGAGACGGTGATGAGGAGGCTGTGATGTTTCTGCAGGATGTTCTGTGTTGCATATTTGTACCAGCGTGACGCGTCGTGCGAATGAATTCACACACCAGCAATAAAACTCGGGTGTCTAGCGCGGCATGGTGTTATTTGTCGCGCGAATGCAGTCGCGTTAAACGCGTCCGGTGGGAACACACCTTATCTTCATTGCTGATATTTTCAGTCACCGTCGTTCTGACTGTGCTTGATTGGCCGCCGCGTCTGCCACTGCAGCCGGCCACAGAGGTGTTGTTACCCTCACATCCCACTGCCTGCCGCCAAGGTTGCTGCCCGTTGCCGAGGCCGCCTGCCGCAGCATTCCTTCTCCTTCTACTCAGTATCTGGCAGACTAAATGTATCCGATGCACATTACTGCCCCCCACATGTCACAAATAGAGGTTCTGATATCTCACAGTCTGATAGGCTTCTGTATATGACTTCTTTTCACTTCACGAGGAATATTGTCATGATTTAATCTTGCGAGATCTCATCACACCATGTGATGATTGTCAAAGATGATTCTTAAAAAAATCTGGGACCTGATGTACATCAGAAAACCTCGAGAGACAACCTCTATAAATACAGGATTGATGGTTGGCTCTAAATCTCCAGCCAGACTCTTCTCCTCGGTTGTTCCCAAATGGTGGAACAAACTACCTAACTCTGTGCATTCTGCCGAGACCCTTTCTACTTTCAAGAGACAATTGAAGACTCAATTGTTCAGAGAACACCTTGGCACTTAATCTGACTCCACTCCACCTTAGGGGTACAGTAGGTTACGGTTACTGAATTTCCACCTTCCTACTATAACTTATAAATTCTATCTTTTGCAGAATCTGAACAAAGTGCCGATCTCTATATCACATATTCTGGATCTCAAGACCGCGTTGGCATTTACAAGTTTGGAAGCAGAACAGTAATGCCAGTCAACCACGATAAAGGTGCGAGAGTCTTGAGTAGTTTGGTTTGTTTGAGCAACTATTAGTTCAATAACAATTTGCTCCTCTTGCTTTGCTGTCCTCAGAGCAGCACTATGCAGGTTTGGTGCTGAGCAGACGGATCGACAGTCCTTTACAGGACAGAGTGTACGCCTTCTATAAGCAGAGGAACAGAGACACTCGAGTGAACAGTGAGATGTGGACCTCCTTCGTCACACAGGTTTGCATGGTAAGGCCTGACAAGTATTGTAAAATGAAAAGAGCTTCATACATTAACCTATCCCAGGGATTGTCATCGTGTGCAATCTGAGACCACAATGTGGTTTCAGATTGCAAATTCTCAAACGCTCACACTGCATATGAATCAAGTGAACCTGAAAACTTCTGACCATTTTACCGTCAATAAGAAAGAAGGCTGCAGTCTTCTCATACTAGATTGAAGTATTTCTTCCTAGTATGCCAGCAACTGCTGTTACACTTAGATTTTCAGCAAAAAGTGTTTTCTTCTACAGCTCTTTTACAAATTCTACATGTCTAATAAATTCAGTCATGAAAATGTGTCTTGTAAATAACAGTTTCACCCTTAGCTGTTTTTTTTGTCTTGATTTCTTCTCTAAATGAAAGAGAAACTGACAAGAATTCAGGAATCTCCCTGATCCTCAGATTTGTCTCTCCTGCTGCTGCTGCTGCTATATTAACTGAAAATCCAATCTCGATCATTATGTGTGTGTAACACTTTGTTGCTTATTGTTGACTCAGTCAGATGTTGGTGGTCCCAAGAACCTCCTGCAGTTTCGATGGACGTCCCAGTTGAATGCCAGAATGCTCTGTGGAGACTCTGAAAGGAGACAGCTTTTTTCTGAGCTTGTAGACACGGCTACTGTTCATGCAGACCACTGGGAAAACACCAAGATCTATGGACTCTTCAGAAACCAATGGTAGGACTCAGCATCACAAAACTGCAATTCCTTAATTTTATATGTTTGAACATAAAAGGAACCAGATCAGTATTTTTACTCCATAAATGGCATGATTCATTCAGTTTTATATTCTTCATAATTTAATTTCATTTCATTTTTAGTTTTTTTAAACATGTAAAAAAAAAAAAAAAATTAAAAAAGAAACACAACATCCAAATACGTAACATAAAAGGGAAAACATAATCTGAGGGGGTACCCAAAAGAAACCGGAATAAGGTCATAAAATACTAATAATAATGAGTTTTGACTTCTGGCCGTCAGATGTGCTGCAGGTAAGCCTCGTGCACATCTGTGAAAAAGCTGAGCTCCGAGAGTGACACTGACGCCTGTCAGGCGCTATTTATAGTAACAGAGTGCCGCTGCGGTCTGCGATTTTTTTTCCAAAATGGCGACATTGACTGGGAAGCCAGTGCAGCGCGCAAACATTAAATTCTGCTTTTTGCTGGGAAAAACAGCAGCAGAAACACTCACCTTGTTGCAGCAAGCCTACAAGGATGATGCTCTGGGGAAGACTCAGGTCCATGAGTGGTTCAGGCGGTTTGAGAAGGGCCAGATGTCGGCGCGTCTGCTCAGCCGTGAAAACAATGCTGAGCTGCTTTTCCGCTGTCCAGGGTATCGTCCACAGCGAGTCTGTCCCTCCAGGTCAGACTGTAAATCAGGACTACTACATGGAAGTCCTCAGACGCTCCGTGAGGATGTGAGGATGAAGCGGCCCGCGTAGTGGCGGAGTGGAGCCCGGTTGATCCACCACCCCAGAGCGCCAGCGGACACGGCGCTGCGCGGCACGCAGTTTCTGGCGAAGAATGAGATGAATCTCCTCTCCCATCCGCCTTATTCGCCTCGAGTGACTTTTTCTTGTTCCCCAAGTTGAAGAAAGAGCTGAAGGGACAGTGGTTTGCAGATGTGGAGGAGGTGACAGACAAATCGCAGCCGGCCCTGAATGGCACAATTACGCGCGGGTCTGACGACACATTCATGAAGTGGGAGACACGGCTGGAGCGCTGCATTAATGCGGATGGAGATTATTTTGAAGGCGACGGTGATGTTTTATTTTGAAATGTCAGAAATAAAAAGTTACAGTCAAATTCCAGGAACTTTTGGGTATGCCCTCGTATTTGCCAGTATCGTTTACATGCACGAGAAAGGAGTAGGAACAAGTGAATACATATTTAATCCTACCCCTTCCCTTCTTCGTTGTTATCTTAATTCAGAAGCACAATATAACTTTATAATAGCATCAGTTTCAATGAATGTACTCGATTATCAGAAGTTTACACACATCCATCAGTCACTGCAGCACCATAAACTAACAGACCTCCTTTCATCACCAGAACATTGAACCTTACCAGAATCAACTTATTATATCTTTTTTTGAATTGACATACATTTGACAATCATCTTATCTCCATGCTTACATTATTCTGCAATTTTACACCTCAAATTGTGACACAAAAACCTTTTAATTTGGTGCAGACTATATGAGTTTTAAACTCTAACTCTCTTGCATAAGTATTTTCCCATAATTCCACACAGTAGGTTAAATAGCACTGGAAATCATCTTTGGCTAAAATCTCTTATTAGATAACAAATTTACTTTCAAGTCTCCCCCATTGTCTTTCTTCAGTTCACAAAAATTTTCAGTATCAGAAAAAAAGCTGATAAAGCAAAATTAACTTTTTTTAAAAAATTCTTTCAGAACTAAAGATCGCATGATTTGAAATGTCAAAGTTAGATATTTGAGTCGTTCGTACACTGTTGTGTTTGACTAAATTTCACACAAGTTTTCATTAGATCTGCTTATACGATTAGAATGATTTTACATCTTTTTATGCTGACTTCTCTTCCTCTTTCTCTCTGATCTTTGCTCAGCTGTTTCCATCCGCAATATTTTCTAAAACAACAACAAAGCTAAAAGCTTGTTTTATGCTGTCAGCTGTGTAAATCTGCTGGCTTTTGTGTTTGTCTGCAGGGGGATGAGTGCTGTGTGTGTCTACACCATCCGAGACATTAACGATGTCTTCATGAACTCTTCGTTTAATGGTCAGACTTCTGAGACGACGAAAAACAGACAGAGAGATGTAAGAGCATCACCACTGCTTTTAAACATGTTTCTAAACATTTTCATGCAGAGACAGGCGCCTCTGCTAACTCCTGGAGCTTGTGCTTGGAATTTGAATTTAAGTCAGGCAAAATACAGGTCAGATGTGCTAGAGATGTGAGGTTCATGAACTTATGAGCTTTTTCTACTCATTTTTTTCAGTGTGTTGAAGACAGCAGCAAAATCTCGTTGAACATCCTCAGGATGATTTACAAGAATTCTGAGTTGGAGGATTGGATCCATCCTGTGGGCAACTCGAACCCTCTTCTCTTCAGTCACCACAACTACACTCACATCTCCGTCGACAGTTTCCAGCAGAAGGACAACAGTCAACATCCGGTCATCTTCCTCTCTCTGAGTGAGTGATACCCAGCAGAGTGCAGTTATGTAGTGATTCAAAGGTCACCAAATGAAGGTTGATTGTCAAACAGTGCCCTCTCTGTTTAGAATTGATCAATCACTCACCTCTGGATTCTTCACACTAGGGCTGTCGCGGTAAACCGGTATTGACGATAATCGTGGTATTAAAAAAATGAAATTTCAATATCGTGCTCAAAATGCGCACATGATAATATCGTAAAGAGGATCTAGTGCCACTTGACACGTGTCAAACTCCGCTCCTGTTCTTCCGCCCTGCTTCGTCTCCCTCCTGCAGCACCTCAGCCTCTCCCCCTCCCCTCACATATAAACACAGCAGAGCAGCGGTAGCGGCACGGCTCCTAGCTAGCGTGGCTCCCAGTTAGCGAGCGTCACGAGTGAACTAAACATTGTCGGCGGTGGCCGACAGCGACAGCGAGACGCTCTATCCTAACCCGAAAAAAGTGTGTTTAGCAACTTTTTTTAGCAACACTGACTGCACATTGACGCAAGCCGGGTAGTAGTGGGGCCCCATTAGGTAGGTTCCAGACGTGTCATTGTAATGTGTCCGGGGGATTTCAAGTTGTGTCGCTGATATCCGCCGCCTTCTCCGCCGGCCCCCTTCTAGCAACTAACCGGTGAGTACTCGGAAAAGGGCCCCATGCGAGGAATTTTCGACACGTTGTCGTTGCAGCGTCTAGTGTAGCGCCTTAAATTTGTCATTGAAATTGACTGATGTCAGCCGTTCCTCGGGGCCCCCTTCAGCTCCGGGCCCTAGCCAGTAGCGGCGCCTCTGGCTGGAGAGAAGCAGCTGCGCTCATTCCGCCTCGGATTTAAACAAACAAACAAACAAAAATTTTCGGCAGTGTGGTGGTGGTACAGGATTTCACCCCAACAGGGCCCGTGGGTTTTCATAACCCACCAACCCTACGTAAATGACGCCTCTGCTGTGGATCCTCTGTTAATCAGTTCATCACATTTTAATTAATTGAGTGTAACTAGACTTTTTGTGTATGCAGTTGTATAGTTACTGTTCTCATATTGTTTCAACACCTCAGTTGATAGGTATTCTGAATGTAATTCATCTGGGAAAAGAGAGAAAACAAAAAAATAAATAAAATTAAAGATGAATCTGAATGTTTGTACCATTATTAGTTAATTTTTTGCTGATATCGTGATAATATCGTTATCGTGATATTTTTTGCCCACGATAATCGTGAAGAGAAAATTTGATATCGTGACAGCCCTACTTCAAACACTACGTGACTCATTCAGAAGGCACCTGAGTGGTTGTAGAGAGCAGGGATGAGCCCCTTTAGGCGTAGGCGTAAAGTGCCTCCTCTCGACGGTTGATTATCAAACCATACCCTCCCTGTCTCAAGTTGATAAATTTTGCCTGCGTAAGGTGATCAGGTGGAGCAGGTGATCATCAATTCTCTGTTCATGTGACTTATCAAAAAGAAAATCAAAGAAGCTGACATTCCCACCATTTTGTAAAATGTAGAATCACCGTATGGAATGAAGAGGCAATTTGTACAGTACAAATGGTATTTGTCCACGTGTGAGTCAATCAAGCTGTGTTTGGGACACATTAATGAAACACGCATGAGTGGGATGCTTAAAGCTCGTGTCCGGAGTTTTGAAAGAGAGAGGTTTTTTTTTTTTAATCCAACGTCTGGAGGTTCCGCCCTCCCTCTGCTTTCATGAGTGACCAAGCCACGCCTCGGAGTCCTACAGCATCCTACATGTTTAGCTGTTTACGGTGGATGTTCAGCAGACAGTGGATATATCCGAGGTAAGCGGGCCGGCTGCTGCAGAGCTAACTCACCTCTGCCTGGGCGAGCGGCCGTGCTCTCTGGCTGCTCCACACTTTGATTGACAACACGAGAATGCGGAAGCTCGAAGTCTATTGGCTGACGCTGACCGGCGCTTTTTCGCTTTTTTAACATGGGGGTCTATGAGACAAAGGCGGGGCTCATAAATAAATTTTTATATTGCTTTATGCTAATATTATATTGTAGTATCGAACCAGACTGACACATTTAAGCTCTGTTGAAAAATGATACATACATTGGAAACGAACGGAAACTCCGGACACGAGCTTTAAGGAGTGGTTAGTTTGAGTGTTTGAATCATCTTTCCTCATTTTTTATGTTGAAAATAGACAACGGAAGGATTCATAAAGTGTTGCAACATCAAATTGAACCCTTTATCATCGCTGAGTACCGACCCTTCAGCCACACAACTTACATCACGAGCATCAACCTACACTCTTCCTCTGTGAGTAACTGCACCCCCACACACGGTTCCCCCCCCCCCCCCCCCCCACAGTCATTGTGGGTGGAAGAGTTTCAGCAGAGCAGTGGCTTCCGTTGTAGGATGTAGAAACTCTTTGATGAAGTCAGATAGGAATAGTGTGCATCTTCATGGTCTTTGGACAAAGTTCACACTTGTTTATTTTGTGCGTTGTTGTAGAAAAAGCTGTACGTCAACTCCAGAGATCAACTGGTCCAGGTTGATGTTGCCAACTGTACCCAGTATGGAAGCACCTGCCAGGATTGTATCTTATCCAGAGATCCCTACTGCGGCTGGAAGGACGGCCTCTGTACATCTGACACGCAGTAAGTCCTCGGTGTCACGGCACACCTTTCACTTAATTTTCAAACATAAAGTCTGCATTTCACAAAATGTGCTGGGGATAGGGCCCACAGATCATGGATCTGCGTGACCTAAAACCACATTTCGGTGTAGTCCACTAAGCAACTGGACCATTTGAGAACTCATAAAACATCAGACTCAAAACTGGTTAACTCAAATGCACAATTATGTACAACCCATAGTAGTTTATGTAAGTCTCTGCTTTGCTCAAAGTTAAAAAATAAAATACAGCAAACAAAAGGAGTTCACAAGAAAGATCAAAAATACAAAGAGCAAAAAGTGCCAACAGGGTCAAAATCAAGATGACCTTGAAAAACAGAAACCTGACACGTGACAACAGTCTTGGACAGAACAGGACGAACTGGCAACAAGACAATGAGAGACGAGGCCTTTTTATGCAGGAGGTAGGAGGACAGCTGAAGCCAGTCAGGGCAAAGATGCCAATCGCAGTGGGAACTTCACATAAAGGGAGGGAGTCAGGTCTGAAACGAGAGGGGAAAGTTAAGCACAAAGAAGTGCATGAAACACAAGACTCAACCTGAACCTAAACCAAGACGTGACATTACACGTCTCTGTATCTCTGTAATCTCTGTATTTCCAAAAAGACATCTGCGCTTTAGCTTGATGGGTAATGGTTTTAATTCCAACAGATTATTTTGAAACTGTTTATTTTTCACAAAACTCAAGAAAAGCGTTCATACTGTAGTACATAATTCAAATGTTGAGAAACCCAACACATTAATGCAAATCAAAATTAAGAATTCCTGTTTCATTGGCTTACTTGACGCTAACTCTCATTCAGTGGAAAGCTGAGCACTGAGAGCTCTTTATGGGGCTCACCCACACATGGCAGAATACACAGAATTCCTCTCACAGTGCGAACCAATGGCGAAGAAACAAGAAACGTCATTGTTTTCAACAAACGGGCCTTTGTGGTGGTTTGAAGCAGTATAAACAGCCACAAGTCTGCTATTTGCTTCTCGTGCTGCTCACCAGCCTGGACACATGCTGCTCCTACATTGAACCCACTCTGCAGTTGTGTGACTGAGGTCATGACCGCCGACAGACCCGACGACATCTAACAGCAGCTCAAAACAAGAGTCGAGGGCAGCAGCATCAGAAGATCCAGAGAGTTCTTCATGGGTGCAGCTCACATGCTGTATTCTTTAATTCCTTTGTCATGTTACGCTGACGAGTCACGTTATTTACAATGACATTGGAAATGTGTCTCATGTTAATAAGACCTGGATGATTTCAATTTATAATCCAACCAGCGATCAAGTCTCCACAGTAACCAATTATTTTCCTCTGGGGTTAAAAAAGTACATATTTTCTATTGTATTTATGTGGCACACCTCACATTTTGAGTGTTGTAACATCAGTCATTCTTTAGTTGCACCGCGTGTTGTGTCATTAGACTTTGTCATGTGCAATGTGGCCACGCTTCCCTCTCCACACTTCCAATATGGAGTAATGTTTTGATAGTTTCACCCAATAAGTCATGCTGGAGACATTTTCACTGCCAGTTTTAATCACGAGCACTTCCTCCACTCAGCTGGCTTCTAACCTTTTTTATTTGAACAATTTCCAAGCACAAGATTTATCATGACTTTCAACAAGACACCTACATTTTACATCAGATTCAGTCTACAGAATATTTACAGGAGGTTGGACCATGTCATTGATGTAGTTTGCATCAAGCCAAATTGGACTGAGAACAAAAGGCATGAGTTTTATTCATGTTCAACAAAAAAACACATGAAAAAAAGAAAGAAAGATAATAGACTTGAAGTAACATGATTATAAGATATCAATACCTGTATAGCTTCTAAGCTGTTTCAGGTACCTTAAATCACTATAAAATAAATTGATCAAGTAATTTGAATAATCTGGAAACGACACGTAACAATGCATAATGAAGAGTGATCTGCCTTTATGGTTCACTTTATTGTGGAATATTGAATTCCTTAAACAGGCTGTCACTTTGTCATGTACAGGTCCTTCTAAACAAATTAGCATATTGTGACAAAGTGCATTATTTTCTATAATGTACTAATAACATTAGACTTTCATATATGTTAGATTCATTACACACAACTGAAGTAGTTCAAGCCTTTTATTGTTTTAATATTGATGATTTTGGCCAAAAAGTAAAGAAAAACCAAAATCCCTATCTAAAAAAATTAGCATATTCCATCCGACCAATAAAAGAAAAGTGTTTTTAAATACAAAAAAGTATGTTCACTTATGCACTCAATACTTGGTCGGGAATCCTTTTGCAGAAATGACTGCTTCAATGCGGCGTGGCATGGAGGCAATCAGCCTGTGGCACTGCTGAGGTGTTCTGGAGGCTCAGGATGCTTCAATAGTGGCCTTAAACTCATCCACAGTGGGGGGGACTCTCAGCTTCCTCTTCACAATATCCCACAGATTCTCTCTGGGGTTCAGGTCAGGAGAGTTGGCAGGCCAATTGAGCACAACAACACCATGGTCAGTAAACCATTTGCCAGTGGTTTGGCACTGTGAGCAAGTCAGGTCGTGCTGAAAAATGAAATCTTCATCTCCATAAAGCTTTTCAGCAGATGCAATCATGAAGTGCTCCAAAATCTCCTGATAGCTAGCTGCATTGACCCTGCCCTTGATAAAACACAGTGGACCACCACCACCAGCAGCTGACATGGCCCCCAGACCATCACTGACTGTGGTACTTGACACTGGACTTCAGGCATTTTGGCATTTCCTTCTCCCCAGCCTTCCTCCAAACTCTGGCACCTTGGTTTCCAAATGACATGCAAAATTTGCTTTTATCCAAAAAAGTACTTTGGACCACTGAGCAACAGTCCAGTGCTGCTTCTCTGTAGCCCAGGTCAGGCGCTTCTGCCGCTGTTTCTGGTTCAAAAGTGGCTTGACCTGGGGAATGCGGCACCGGTCGTCCATTTCCTGCACACGCCTGTGCACGGTGGCTCTGGATGGTTCTACTCCAGACTCAGTCCACTGCTTCCGCAGGTCCCCCAAGGTCTGGAATCGGCCCTTCTCCACAATCTTCCTCAGGGTCCGGTCACCTCTTATAGTTGTGCAGCGTTCTCTGCCACACTTTTTCCTTCCCACAGACTTCCCACTGAGGTGCCTCGATGCAGCACTCTGGGAACAGCCTGTTCGCTCAGACACTTCTTTCTGTGTCTTCCCCTCTTGCTTGAGGGTGTCATTGATAGCTTTCTGGACAGCAGTCAGGTCGGCAGTCTTACCCATGATTGTGGTTTTGAGTAATGAACCAGGCTGGGAGTTTTTAAAGGCCTCAGGAATCTTTTGCAGGTGTTTAGAGTTAACTCGTTGATTCAGATGATTAGGTTAACAGCTCGTTTAGAGTATCTTTTCATAATATGCTAATTTTTTTAGATAGGGATTGTTGGTTTTTCTTTACTTTTTGGCCAATATCGTCAGTATTAAAACAATTAAAAGCTTGAACTACTTCAGTTCTGTGTAATGAATCTAACATATATGAAGGTCTAATGTTTATCAGTACATTACAGAAAATACTGAACTATATCACAATATGCAAATTTTTTGAGAAGGACCTGTATTTGCTTACTAAAAAAGTTTACATATGGTGGTGTGAAGGTGAGGTTCATGACCTTTAAGTCACATGAAGAGGAAGAAGAAGTACACCAGTTCTGTGTTCGGATAATTATTTTACATTTACAGTTTGTCTTTAAAAAGTGAAAATGGTTCCCAGCAGCAGAGGCAGCAGAAGTGAGAGTTATTGGTTGTGTGTGTGTGTGTGTGTGTGTGTGTGTGTGTGTGTGTGTGTGTGTGTGTGTGTGTGTGTGTGTGTGTGTGTGTGTGTGTGTGTGTGTGTGTGTGTACTCGTATTTCTATCCTTGTGGGGGCCAAATGTCCCCACAAGGATAGGAAAACCTGGAACGATGTGCCTTGTGGGGACATTTTTCCGGTCCTATTGAGGAGAAACAGTGTTTTCTTGGCCATGTTGTTGTTACTGAAAAAAGTAAAAGTGCAAAAACATTTCTTTAGGGTTTGGCTTTGTTTTGGTGTGGGTTAGGGTTACGGTAAGGGTCAGGGTTAGGAGTTAGAAATGAATGGGAGTCAATGGAAGGTCCCCACAAGGATAGAAATACAAACCTGTGTGTGAGTGTGTGTGTGTGTGTGTGTGTGTGTGTGTGTGTGTGTTCTCGTATTTCTATCCTTGTTGGGGCCAAATGTCCCCACAAGGATAGCAAAACGTGAAACGACGTGCCTTGTGGGGACCTTTTTCCGGTCCTAAGTAGGAGAAACAGTGTTTTCTTGACCATGTTGTTGTTACTGAAAAAAGTAAAAGTGCAAAAACATTTCTTTAGGGTTAGGCTTTATTGTGGTGTGGGTTAGGGTTAGGGTAAGGGTCAGGGTTAGGGGCTAGACATGAATGGGAGTCAATGGAAGGTCCCCACAAGGATAGAAATACGAGACTGTGCGTGTGTGTGTGTGTGTGTGTGTGTGTGTGTGTGTGTGTGTGTGTGTGTCTGTGGTGAGAACAGTTTGTTCCCGGCATTACATTTTACTGCTAATAAATTACCTTAAAGGGATAGTTTGGGATTTTTGACATGAATCTGTATGGCATCCCCGTCAGCAGTGTTGTTCATTCACACAGACTGACCCCTGACCCCTGACAGCATCCAGTGAGCAGAGATCCTGTCCGGTTTACGTCCAGAGGAAAGTAGTCTGGCAAGTTTGCTGGGGTCCCGAAAATAAAGCGTTTTTCTTCTCAAACCAATGTGTGTGCGAAAGACTGATATATTTGCATCACAAAACCGTTGTCGACGAAAAAGTCAGACCTCGTAAACGCTTGGCACTATTTTCTCTCCCCTCATATCACTCCACGCCGCCTCCAGCTGCAGGCAGCGCGGAGATGCTAACAGCTAGAGCTAGAGCTAGCTTGCTCTTTACTAGCGGTAAACAAAGTGAAACCAGCGCGGCTGTGCGAAGTGCCAAGCGTTTACCAGGTCTGACTTTTTCATGGACAACAGTTTGTGATGCAAATATATCACTCTTTCGCACACATATTGGTTTGAGAAGAAAAACGCTTTATCTTCGGGACCCCAGCAAACTTGCCGGACTACTTTCCTCTGGACGTAAACCGGACAGGATCTCCGCTCACTGGACGCTGTCAGGGGTAAGGCCCAATCGCAATTCTCACTCCTCAACCTTGATCCTCAATCTCAAATTAAGTGCCTCCTCAAAACAAGTGTTAAGGAATGTAATGTCACTTGGAAATGGGACAACCCTTAAAGACAGTTACGTCCTTGGACCACAGGGGGCAGCACTGCGCAAGAGGGTAGAAGAAAGCTGGAAGTGCAGTGTTTCCTGCAGGAAAAAAGTTTGGGTGGGGGGGGGGTTTGGACTGTCGGGAGGGTGCTTGGGGCTCGCGCGACGCTTGTGGTGGTCAGAGGGGCCGATGGCGCAGATTGGCAGCCTCGCTTCCGTCAGTCTGCCCCAGGGCAGCTGTGGCTACAGTAGTAGCTTACCACCACCGAGTATGGTGTGAATGAATAATCCAATGTAAAGCGTCTTTGAGTGTCCTGAAAAGCGCTATATAAAACCAATGCATTATTATTATTATTATTCTTTGGACCGTCCGAAGGAGAGAGAGCGCACACGCGTGGACCGCTGTTTTTTTTTTCTCTCTCCGTAATAATTTTGTAATAATTTTGGTCAATGATCAATAACAACGCCCTTTATAACTGTAAGTAATGCGCCCTGCATTAGAAATGTTTAACATTTTGCATGTGTGACCTTGCTAATAAATGTATTCAAATGAATTTTCTTGATTTCTTTCTAATAGCCTTTGTAAATATTATCTGTGATAGAAACCTAATACAATTACTCCCAAAGTAATATACAAGATTTTTTATTAATAAAATAACAGCAAAACGAACTATTTAACAAGCATTCTGGATTCTCCTTAACTCCAAGGTAGGTCTGGTAGAATCTCAAAATTAAGGGAGATAACGTCCCTTAGTCTCGCTCCTTTCCTCAACTTGTTAAGGAATGGGACAGCACTTAACTTCACGGGAGCGCGCATTTTGAGGAATGAGGAGTAAGATTGAGGATTAAGCAGAGAATTGGGATTCGCCCTAAGTCTGTGTGAATGAACAACACTGCTGACGGGGATGCCATACAGATTCATGTCAAAAATCCTGAACTATCCCTTTAAAGGATAAATTCGGTTTAAACAGTTTTCACGTTGTTTATAGAAAGATGCATAACAGTATACTCACTCAGAAGGGTTTTCTGATCTGAAAAGTGGTCTGGTAGAAAGTTAGATCCATAGTCGAGCTGCAGACCTCCATATACTGTTAGCCAATTGGGCATCCCTGGCGCCGGCTTCCAAAACGGCTTTAATCGTCCAAAAACTCATTAGTTTCACCAATACGATGGTCCGCTCGTGCCTCTCCTCCACCACAGCCCGGTGTCGCAAAATATATGCTGTTGCAGTTTTACAGATCTCTGAAGTGAACACGGTGATCTGGAAGTAAACTTAAGTACATTCACCAAGAGACACAGTAGGTGGTGCTGTGCACCAAAGTTGTTGGTCGCCACCCACTCCAAAGAAGAAGAAGCACATCTCTGAACTGCAAACATCTGCTTCTTCTTCTTTGGAGCAGGTGGCGACCAACAACTTTGGTGCACAGCGCCACCTACTGTGTCTCTTGGTGAATGTATTTCTCCTGCGGTGTGCCTCAAGGCTCCATATTAGGCCCCATTCTGTTCATCCTATACATATTGCCCTTAGGAGATATTATAAATAAATATAATATCTCCTTCCACTGCTACGCGGACGACGTTCAGTTGTACCTCCCCTTCAAGGCCGACGACCCTGCTGCTCTCCAGCCTCTGTTTGACTGCATGTCTGACATTAAGGCATGGATGACAGCAAATTTCCTCAACCTCAATGAGAATAAGACTGAGGTTATTGTATTTGGCAAAGCCGCCCCAGCATCTCTCTCCAACGCCCTGGGTACTCTTGCCTTGAAGTCCAAGCCAGCTGTCAGGAATCTTGGTGTGGTCTTCGACAGTTCCTTCAAGTTCGAGCAGCAGATCAGCGCAGTCATCAGAAGAAGTTTTCTCAACCTGAGGACTTTAGCCAAAATTAAAACTTACCTTCCCCAGGCGGGGCTAGAGCAGGCCATTCACGCCTTTGTCACCTCACACCTGGATTATTGCAATAGTCTTTACACCGGTATTGATAAAGCCCAACTCCACCGCCTGCAGCTCGTCCAGAACTCTGCCGCCCGACTCCTCACCTCCACCAAAAAACACGCTCACATCACTCCGGTTCTCGCTTCCCTTCACTGGCTCCCCGTCCGCCACCGCATTGATTTCAAAATTCTTTTAACAGTTTTAAATCTCTTCATCTCCTCGCCCCTCCCTACCTGACCGATCTTCTCCGCCCCCTCAACTCTTCCAGAGCGTTACGGTCGGCTGACCAACGCCTCCTCTTCATTCCCAGGACCAGGCTAAAAACCAGGGGGGACAGAGCCTTTTCTGTTACTGCCCCGAGGCTGTGGAACTCCCTTCCCCCCCACATCCGTGCGGCCGAGTCTGTGGGAATTTTTAAATCACTGCTGAAGACCCACCTCTTTGCCTTGGCCTTCAGCTAGGTCTTTCCTTGGCGCTCGAGTTTGAGATGTGTTTTAATTTGTTTGTGTTGTTTTGTCTTTTCACCGTTTTTTGTTTGTTTCTATTCTCTGCACTTGTGTGAAGCACTTTGGCACGGCTAAGCCGCTTGTAAATGTGCTATATAAATAAACTTTTACTTACTTTTACTTACTTACTTACTATTTCAGTTTACTTCCAGATCACCGTGTTCACTTGAGAGATCTGTAAAACCACAACAGCATATATTTTGCGACACCGGGCTGTGGTGGAGGAGTGGACCATGAGGATATATTGGTGAAACTAATGAGTTTTTGGACGATTAAAGCCGTTTTGGGAGTCGGCGCCAGGGATGCCCCATCGGCTCACAGTCTATGGAGGTCTGCAGCTCGACGATGGATCTAACTTTCTCCCGGACCACTTTTCAGATCAGAAAACCCTTCTGAGTGAGTATATTGTTGTACATCTTTCTATAAACAACGTGAAAACTGTTTAAACTGAACTTATCCTTTAATAAAATATGAAAAGGCTGTATTGCACTGTCCCACATAGTTCAAAGGAAACATGTCAGTTTAATTTGGAGGATGAAAGTCGCACCAGATGAGCTGAGGTGTGTTTGGTTGTAAAAATGTGAGAAGGCAGAAGAAGAAACAATGAACAGGTCAGTGATTCATGGTTTGTCGCTCATACATGAATGAGCAGTTCTGACAGAGAGTGAGTGAATTTCTCCAAGTGTGATGATTCAACCACATGAGAAGACACAGGGACACACACAGGAAGCCATTTCTCAGATCATACTACAGCAAATCAAACAAGTGACTGTCCAAATTCAAAAGCCTCAGCAATCATAATGAAATGTGGACATACAGATTTGAAAAGAGGTTTTCATCAAGGTTCTCTGGAGCAAAAGAACTTTGATACGGTGGCTGTATGATCCATCCACACGTAGCAGAACGGTCACAATCAATAGCGGAGTAGGCGGGGGCGGGGCAGGGGGGGCGGAGGGGGCGGCTGCCCCGGGCCCACTGCTGCGTGGGGGCCCATCCTGAAGGGGGCGAAAAAAAGTGTGCTGAAGAAAATGGTAAGAAAGGAAAGTTAGACTCTATAACAGTCGCGTTTATGAGGATAAAGTTGTTTTAAAAATAAAAAATGAAAAAATGCTTGCTCATGTTGTCTGTTGTTTAGTTTTCCCGGAGGTGTCGCCTGTAATCCTCTCGGTTTCGCTTTTACTGTAATGCGTGGAATATGTGCGCACCGCTAAATAACGTGTCCCTTCGCCAGTTTACTGCGGTCAAGCCAGCCGGCGCTCTGACAAACACAGTCAAGTGAGCCGACACGTTTTTTTTTCTTGCAGTGCGCACATATTCTCCACATTACGGTAAAAGTGAAACGAGAGGATTGCAAAACAAACATTGATCACAACCTTATTCATAATTAATAGAAGATGCATGAATAATGTTGACAAAAAAACTAAACTGAACGAAGTAAATTAAGGAAAGACACGCGCACACACACACACATATATATATATTGCAATATTTAAAGCGAAAACAAAGAGGTGTGTCTGAAAGAGACACTACAGTAAAGTGATTCACAACTGATTCGCAGTCAATAGGCCAAATAACCTTGGAGCTGTTGAGCTACAATACTGTATTTTTCATAAATATATTAATAAAAATTATTAGGATTATTAGGGATTCACAGGTGATTTGGAGTCAATAGGTCAAATAAGCTGGGAGCTATTGAGAAAAAAAATCTATTTTTTTTTATTAAAAAAATAATAAAAATGATGAAAAATGTTAAAAGCTAAAGCAAAGAGGTGTGTCTGAACCAGACAGTGTAGTACATTACGTACATTGTATGATTTACATGACATTATCTGCTGCATTTTTTTTCAGCAATTATGTTTTAATGGGGATATTTAGGCCACAAGGACCCATGGAGAATTGCTTCGCACCCCCCTGGGCTGGGACCCCTGCTCTGCCTCTGGTCACAATTCCTACAAATAGGGGCATTACAGGAGACACAATAACAATGAAATAAGAAAAGTGTCAGCCTCACAGAAGCACAACAATTAAAGAAGAGGAAAAAAATTGCTGTTATATTTCAGATAAATAGGTCAAAATTCTTACCGGCTGTCTTTAAAACACATTCACAGTTCTGCTTCATTTTATTAACAACATGCAACAATTGTGTTTTTATCAGAAATGTGATGTTTTTTTCAGTGTTATCAACTTGTAATAGTTTTGTTTCAAAGAAACAGCTGGAAGTGTCCTTATATGATCACTTTCCTCATAAAGAGTTAAAACTCTCAGACGAAGTCTTGGAGCACAACATTTGTTCTGACCTGCAAAGTGTTTCAGTTCTGATGTTACAAATCAGTCAAGGGTGTGCTTCAGGCCTGGACATGTCCTCTTTTCACATCCTGTTCAAGGTTTCTGGATTCATGTTTTTTTTTTTTTTGGTTTTATTTGAGAGAGACAGATTAACATGAACACTGTATATCATTTGTTGTTCAAGGGAATATTAATTTATTAATGTCACTGGCACTTTGTACAGATGTGATATTTTGTTGCAAGGTGTCATTCAAAGCATTGCACGTCCAAACCAAGTCTCTTCTTATATTATGTTACCGTTCATGACCTGACATGGACATTTTGGACCTTCTTCTTTGAAAATCAGAAAGACCCGATGAAGCAACATCTAAATTCCTGTAATAATGAAAGTTACATATATACATATGTTTTGCATTGCTTATGATGTCAGTTTGAGACTAATATAACTACAGACTAAAGAAATGAGATGACCACGTTAACCTTAGAGTGAAATGTCATCTTTGAAGAGTTGATCCAGACAAAAATGCTTCTTCACACATTCACAGTTCTGGGAAGCTGAATAAAGAGAGGAGCTGGGGCTTTGCAGGGAAATATTAGAAATTAGATGAGTTTATATGAGTGTTTAGATGTATGGCTCATGTTTTTAAGACAGAGTCTTAAACAATTGGGATAGCTGTCCAGTTTGGACATCATTAAGTCATTCATTCTCTTTCTTTTCCAGTAATGCTCTCCAGGATGTGGCCAGAGGAAACCCTGCTCTCTGTCCATCAGCAACGTCAAAGTCTCAAGGTATGGAGACCTACTACCAGGCACATTTTCAACTTTACATACTGTAAATGGAAATCTTCATTACTGGCTGCATTCTTTTTGAACTATCCAAGATTGTAAATATAGATCTTCAAAAAGACCAACAAAGAAATCCAATCTGAATACTTCTAACCATTACTTGTCTTTCAAACAGTCCTTTCCACTTGAGACAGCTACTCTATCTCTGAAAATATTGCTGTTTCCACTCTTTAACTGACTAGCTTAACCAGATATTGTTTACCCCAATTCTTGGTAGGAGGTGGGCCGCTTGTATTTTTCGTCGGTTTGGTTTAATTAGGTTGAAGCTGATCACAGACTCAGTTGTACAAGCCATGGCCATAGTACAATAATGATATCCCTAAAATAACCTTATGGACATTGGTGGGCATGGACACCTGGAAGATGTGCAGCATTATATTTCAGAATCAGACTTCAGATGAATGAAAATCACATTGTAGCAGTCGACAAAACTTCAATGTTTTTTTTCTAATTTGGTCGACGCTTCAAAATTGATGCACACGTGCAACATCCGTATTTACGTCCACAGACAAGGTGCTGTGCGTAACTTCACCTCTTCTTTCAGTGTGAAAATTAACTTCACATGTTTCTACACTGTGAGCAAAGTTCCTACACACATGTTGAAAACATGCACGTCTAACCAACCACTGGTTTTAAATGAGATCTGACATCACGATGAGCGGTTTCCCAGCTCTATAGGGCGTATACGTATTTGCTCTCATAAATTGCATCATTTAAAGTTATTGCTTGCACTCCAAGTTCATCCACTCTATTCCTCCTAGATGCTAAAAACTTTCGTTCTGAATTAAATAAAGAATGCTGGTTTGCACCATTCTCACACGTTTTACTTTTTGACTTTTCTTTTGAAGTTATAGTGGATTTTTGTCCCACTTATCAAAGTTCAAACTTCTGTCATTTTATCAGATTAAATACAAAACTATAAATGTAAAAAGGTGAATTTATTTTTCTTTTAATGACAAGATGCCTGCCCTTCCCCACTTGTGCACTTTGTCTTTTTTCATGTGTACCACTGTATATATCCAGGAATTAAACTCACTAAATTGAATTTTTCTCTCTTTCACCTTATGAGTGACTGTTGAGCTGCAGAAAACCCTCCTAAACCCGATGTATGAAGTCATAGTGACAGTTCCTTTTCAGTGCAACATACCACAACTACACATGTGGTTCTTAAACAACTGATTGTTTTTTTTTCCTTCAATTTGTATCAAAGCAAAAGAAAGTCACAGTTATTTGAAGTCATACTTAAACTTGGCTCAGGTTTGCAGCTTTGAATGACTCTCTGGTTTGTATGAGTTCTGTTTTGCATTGCACCACAAAAAAAATTCAGTTTCCTTCCTTTCTGAAACTGAGGTCAATGATACTTCCTTTAATCTGTAAACTCTCTTACCCTAGTCTGCATGCAAGCCTTTGCACATCAGGTAGAATTTAGCACTTTAGAAACACATGGGTGTAGATTTAACTCCTGTACCCAGATGAACCTTCTAAATGTAACTTTACTCTCACAATCATATCTGATAATTCGGTTACAAACACAACTTCAAAATAGGATCATAATGTCAGCCCATATGCTGATGATACACTTGTTTTACACTTAAGATGTACAAAATAATTAAAGTCTCAACTTTCAGTGATACAGAAAACTGATTTTAATTGTAGTGGCTCCTCTGCGCCAAAGCTGGTACTTATAAAAATACAGCGCAGGGAAAAAATACGCTGGACTTTGTGGTCCTCACCGCAAACAAAATAGCTGCCGTACACGGACCGCACAATTCTGAAAAACTACGTGGAGACGAAAAAGGAGAAGGAAACGAGGGGACACACTTCGAGGAAGTCACGTTCAGTGCACTTTGAAATGTTTTCATCTCTACCTCACCTTCTACATCTTCTAAATTAAAAAAAAAATAGTTCAAAGGGGAGCAATCAAACACATCACGTAATAAAAACATGTACAATGTGTTTGTTTCTGCACTTACAAATACCTACTGTCACTTGTAATGACATAATAATTCTTCTCATGATACACACTTCCGAACCCTGAATCATCACGGGTTCACAGTCTCTATGTGCTGCAGCGCATCAAATCGTGTTGACTCAAGAGGCAAAACAATTTTGATAATGCCTGGACGCACAATCATATTGTGCAACCAATTTCCACTGCATTTTTATGTTAAGTTTTTTTTTTTATTTTATTTTTTTTAAGGTGTTTCTGCAATGTTGGGACACTATGAATTATGACAACTCGCCTTCAAGTCGGACCACTTTTTTTTTACTTCAGCAGTCGTGCCCCGATGGCACTGGCACCTGCTCCCACTCAACGTTTTTCCGTTTGTTTGTCCCTCCACTGCTGTGTCCTCCAAAAAGGACAGAAGACCGGCTCTCCACCTCACCAATAAGGGTTTGGATTTCTTTTTCGCTGAAGGTTCGCTTCTTCGCTTTTCAAAATCTCCATCGCTGCCCGCTATCCGCCCGCACAAACGATTTTTTAGCAATTTTCAAAACTGAACCCGCCCGCCATCCGCAGAATAGTTTTTAGGAAGATGCTCCGGCTATAGGTATTGGTATTATACCATGGAGAAACATGGAGGAAGCGCGCACCGGCCTGGCGCGCGGGGAAGGGGGGCTCAAGGTGATGGCAGATGAGGGTCTGTCGAGAGTGCGGCGAGGCCCCAACATCCAGCAGCCAGAGAGGGACCTGCAGCATCACCTCAAACCTCCACACAGCGGCAGATCCACCGCCTGCATGCGGCGCGTCTCACCTGCCGGCTGACACTTGTGTTCTGCGCCTGCAGCGAGACGCTGATCGCCCTTGAAAAGGAAAAGCTGCGTTGTACTCTGCTGAATGTGCGATTGTAGAAGGTCACTAAAGCCTGTTACACACTACAGGATTTATTAAATCTTCCCCTATTCAGAGAGCGCACACTGGACAACAACAGAGGACAGATCGCACTAGATTTTCCTCTTCTGCTCTTCTAGTGTGTGGAGTCACGATGGAGCTCACCACACACTAGAAGATTCTTCATCAGAGAATCTGCTCCTCACTCTTCCAAATCTCATGTAGTCAAATGTGACTTTTTGCGGTTTCCCTTCATTCTTGTATTTACATTCATCTCCACTATGAATCATAAGCTCGTTCATTCCCTCAGTACATTCATTCATATCGGCATCGCTCCTTCAGCGCATTTTTGATTTAGAAAAGTTTGTCATGTACACAGCAGATTTTTTTTTTAAACAATGTCTTTCAGACAGCAACAGCAGTAAAAGCAACAAAAGTTTAGCTTTTCCACTTGAAAAGTTGTTCTGTAAATGGGGTCACATTCTCTCCTGACTCCTCAGTTGCACATTGAAGGAGAGGATTCAGCCTCTGTGACCCGTCACGCCTCAAGCAAACTGGAAACCAAACCAGTTTAAGATCAAATAAAGGAAACAAACATTAAATCTAAACAGACTTTTGTTTTCTCTTCTCAGGAGTCAGACATGAAATGAAAGCTGAACATCGAAGTGAAAACATGGTCAGCGTCCCCTTTCGGTCCAGGTACTTCTTGACCTGCCCAGTTTCGTCCCATCATGCTGAGTATATCTGGAAAAGTCCTGGCCAGACCACAAACTGCAGCTCCAAGGGGGAGCAGTGTGTCCACCTGATCCACAGCATGGGTCCTGAGCAGGAGGGACTCCACCAGTGTCTCTCAGAAGAACGGGGCTACCACAAAGTCCTGGCGCAGTACCAGCTAATGCTGAAGGGCAGGACGGAGAGCCTGAAGTCAGGTCTGGTCTTCTGGGTTTGTCTGATGACCATTCTCGTTAAGGTTTTGTACTGTTAGATTTAGGCATTTCAAATCAATCAATCAATCAATCAAATTTTATTTCTAAAGCGCCTTCCAACTGCCAAACGGAGCACAAGGCGCTTAACAGAGTAAGACAAAATAAATAAGTAAAAACACTTTAAGAAACAAAGTACTAAAAGGGGCTAAACATCAAACGCTAAATGAAAAAGGTGCGTTTTCAGATGACATTTAAAAACATTAAGTGCAGTGATAGACTTTAAATGCAGAGGAAGAGAGTTCCAGAGCTTCAGGCCAAGAACAGCAAAAGAGTGGTCACCAAACTTTCTGTATCTTGCCCTGGGGACAACCAAGGAGGTGTGGCTTGACGAGCGTAGAGTCCTGATAGGTTGATAAGTTTGCAACAGCTCTGAGATGTAAGGGGGGGCATACCCATTAGTAGCCATGAATACAAACACCAGAATCTTGTATTGGACTCGGAACCGCACCGGAAGCCAGTGGAGAGCTTGAAGGACCGGAGTAATGTGTGAGTATTTTGAGGAGTTGGAGATGAGACGAGCTGTTGCGTTCTGAACCAACTGAAGTTTATTGAGGAGTGAGAGATTCAGTCCAGCGTAAAGGGCGTTACAATAGTCAAGTCTTGAGCTGATGAGAGCATGAGTGGCCTTCTCTAAATCTGCCCGAGACAAGAATGGCTTAACTCTGCTCAGAAGCCTTAGTTGGAAAAAGCCCGCCCTCACAACAGAACTGATCTGCTTTTCAAAGTTAAGTCCATTGTCAAAAATCACACCCAGATTCCTAACAGCAGAAGCAAATTGTGGGGTGGATGAACCAAAATCTGGGGAACTGTGGGTTGGGTCAGAACTTAAGTGGATATATTCAGTCTTTTCCCCATTCAAATGAAGGAAATTCTGTGACAATCACTGTTTGATGGTGTGGAGACAGTTATTGAGGGGATCTAACGCAAAGCGATCATTATAGATAACTGGAAGATAAATCTGGAGATCGTCTGCATAAAAGTGAAATTGGATGTTGTGACTGGAGATAAGTCGACCAAGCGGTAGCATATATAATGAAAACAGAATGGGACCAAGGATAGAGCCTTGAGGCACTCCAGACGAGAGAGGAGCAACAGAAGACGCAAACTCATTTATATGTACCGTGAAAGATCTGTTTGAGAGATAAGAGGAAAACCAGTTGAGAACCGCACCCTGCAGGCCTACAGTGTGTTGAAGTCTGGAAATGAGGATGGAATGATCCATGGTGTCAAAGGCAGCGGTTAGATCTATTAACACCAAGACAACAGAACTTCTGTTGTCTAGAGCTGTCAATATATCATTATGGACCCTCAACAGCGCAGACTCGGTGCTATGTCTCGACCTGAAGCCTGATGCAAATGCATTGGTTTGTTAGAGGTTTTTTACACACATACATCCATATATAATGTGCCACTAACGAATGTATGGGCTATATGCACAGCTTCATTACTTCCTGAAGTTCAGACAGCATCTTTATTTCTTGTATTTCATGATAGGATGAACTGATTAATCCAGGTGTGTCTGACCCGCTCCGGGGACAGTGGCAGGTGGGGAGTTTGACTGGGGCGGTACACCTGTCAAACGGTAATGCAGGTGTCCTTAGGCGAGCTCAGGGAGGACAGAAACCTCCCATAGAGCAGAAGGGCAAAAGCTCGCTTGATCTTGATTTTCAGTATGAGTACAGCCCGTGAAAGCGGGGCCTCACGATCCTTCTGACTTTTTGGGTTTTAAGCAGGTGTCAGAAAAGTTACCACAGGGATAACTGGCTTGTGGCGGCCAAGCGTTTATAGCGACTTCACTTTTTGATCCTTCGATGTCGGCTCTTCCTATCATTGTGAAGCAGAATTCACCAAGCGTTGGATTGTTCCTCCACTAATAGGGAACTGGGGTTGGCTTAGACTGTCGTGAGACAGGTTAGTTTTACCCTACTGATGCTGTGTTGTTGCACTGAGGTCACACACACCTGGATTAATCAGTTCATCCTATCATGAAACACAGGAAATAAAGGTGCTGTCTGAACTTCAGGAAGTAATGGAGCAGTGCATATAGCCCATTTGCACATGGGAATGGTCTTCAGGCAGCTGTGAACTGTTTCTTATCATTGACTTAAAAGAGCCGTTCAAACGAACGACTCGTTCTTTGAATGTCACACCACTACAGCTTACCAAGTGTTGACTTGATGTCATATTTATAAAGAAATTTCCCAACTCAGAATGGCATCACTTTCTTCCTAAACAAAACCAAGTTGTTATGTTCCACTTTATCAGTACTTTGCAAGTCAGAAATTGTACTAAATCTGACTGGATGTAAATAAGAACATAAAGCAACATTTTGTTTCCTGGTAAAGAGAAACTTTAGACTCACTGGCAGCACTGTGGAAGAGCTGTATGCAACACTCATAGAAATGATTTTTAAAAATGTTCATGTGCTGGAAAAACATCAGCAAATCACATTTATCTGCATTTACCTTCAGGGTATTGGCCAAACGGGGTAGATCTGATAGATGGCAGCTGGAAAACGGTGCCGAACCGCGGACCGCTCTTAAGAAACCAATCAAATCCCTTCGCCATTCTACCAGCCCCCTGCACGTCCATTTCAATGGCGTGCACTGGCCCTGGTTCAGAGCGTGCGCGCGTTGCCAAGGCGCTCGCGGCTCGCGTGAAAAATAGAAGGAAGCAGAGCTGGCGCGCTGCGCTCCTATGCGCGTTGTGTGCAGGCAGTCAGAAAGGTTAAAAACATTGGAGGCGATCTCAAACCCCGTGCGTGTGCGCGTGCGCGCTGCGCTTCTGCGTCCAGTGCGTTCACTCCCAACGGGAGCTCCTCCAATGGGGTGGGAGCTGGGCGGAGCCTTGGGAGATGCTACATTCGTGCGACATGCTAGTTTTCCAAGATCGCCAACCCTAGCTTTAATCTTCTCTGGGCCACTTGTGATTTGTGCATCTATTTGCTGAATTTAACTTTGTTTTAAATAAACCCTGTATTTTGCACTGATACGTTTATTGAATAAAGTTTATTTTTTTCAAATTAGCTCTGTACATGCTTGTTGTTGTTTTACATAAATGATTTCACTCTCACTGCATGTGCTTTACGGATTCACATTTTAGCCTGATAAAAACTTGAAAATAACAAAATCACACTGACATGGTATATGAAACCTCTTTTTTCTTAGATTCATGACAAGCAAAAAGTGTTTGACATGATCAAAAAGAGAAAAGTCTAAATCTACCCCCCCAAAAAACTCTTAAAACCATTATTTTTATATTAAAAAGAAGTGCTCAAAGTGTGTAGCAAGAGAAGCAGTATAGAGAACTATTTGGGACTATTGAAAGGACCATCAATACCAGTATCAGCACTGTTGAGAAGCTCTGCTGTGCTGGAGACTGTTGAACTGCATTTTGTAATAAATAAATAAAATGTAATCAATTTTTCATTTCATTGTGTAATAAGCCACATTTTGTAATAAATTACAATTACATATTAAGCTACTACATTTTGAGAAGATTATTACAAAATGCACTTGCAACTTTTTTATTTTCTGGGAAATGTAATACCGTATTGGCCTGAATATAAGATGATGTTTTTTTCCAGAAATTGCATCCTCAAAAGTGGGGTCGTGTTATAATCGCGGACTTACGGTAGATGGTCAATACGCATCCGCGCCGCTAGATGGAGCCAAAGTATCACTGACCAGAGAGCGAGTGGATCGATGAAATGAGATCAAATGATCTGATGAAAAATGGCGGATCATCTGGAACAAAGGGGCTGAACGCTGGACAACTGAGCAAACAACAGAGGCGAAGTTATGATACCAACTTTAAACTGATGGTGATCAACGCAGCAGAGTCATCAAACAACTGCCAAGCCGCCAAGAGATATAGTGTGGCAGAGTGCCTCGTTCGATATTGGAAAGCAGGCCCGGCCTTAACCAATCCGGCGCCCTAGGCAAGATTTTAGGTGGCGGCCCCTTGCATTGCCAGCATATACTGTATACTAACAAGAAAATTAATAGATTTGTCTTTGACAATTGTTTTATTTAAAGAATGTATGAAATACAATATGAATACCTAACACGAAGTATAAATGGTACAGAAAATCAAACATCAAGCTTCTTTCAGCAGAAGCCACAGGAACAGGAGTGGCAGAGATTCTCAGAGCAGCCCACATGTTAGTAAAGTTCTGCCAGCTTCTTCTCATGAAGGTGTAGCTGAGGTGAAGGCACCAGGAGGAGCGCTTGATTCTGAGGTGGAAGCACCAAATGAAGCCTTGATTCTGCTGCATCCCAGGTGGACTATGTTGCTGAGGTGGAGGCAGCAGCAGCAGATGTGGTCGATGGTCCAGGGGGGAATTAGAAACTTCAGCAGCACATCTGAAAAGAGTCACTCCACTGAGTAATTATAAAAACACATGATTCCAAGAATAAAATGACTTGATATAATAAAAAAGCCCATATACATGGAAGATGTTCACTATGGAGTGCATGTATAATATACATTGCACTTGTTTCTGATTTGCAAATTAGATGTTCAGTTTATTGTCAATACAGTGGAATGCTGAATGGCACAATGTAAAGCAGCAGTAGACTGCAGCACTGATGTTATAATACACATCTGACTGAATTACAGCAGTGCTGATATTCACAGCAGCATTCCCTCTCCTTTGATACTCTTAATTAACATTCATATGAGCCCACAGCTATAAGATAGGGGTGGAAAAGTGACTATTACCAGCAGGGCCAACGTTAGCTACCCAGATGGCAATTAAAACGTTCAAAAAAAAAAAAAGAATGAAAGAAAATGTAAACACCGCCTGAAATGATCTAGTATAAATTTCCCTGAAGAATGTAAGCTGAGAGTATCAGTAGTTATATACATGATCTGCATTATTTTCACCGACAACAAGCCCCTCCACATTACTGATACTATTTATTGATTAGTGATTAGCAGCCATGTAGCTTAATCCAGGTTAATGTCACGTTCTGCAACAGAGACATAATTTCAAGCAACATTGCCTCTGTCATTCTCTCGTTTCTCCTCCTCTTCTTGTTTTCTCTTCCCGGGGCACCAGACAGTTCGGTCGTTTTAACATCTGTTCATACTCTGAGCGGACGTCCAGAAACAGTCATAGAGTGGTGGGGGGGTGGGGGTGTGTGGGGAGGGGGGGGGGGGGGCAGCTGGGGGGCGCGGACGACTCAGTAAATAATATGGTAAACTCCTGGAATTAATTAATTGTCTTCGCTTAAAGGGGTACAGCGCAGTTTTAAATATTAAATTTTCGATTATTCACACCCACACACGTTTTCACCTTTGCCTGATGGGCAGCAAGAGCTATTTTTGCAAGATCGCAGTCGCTCCTATTTTCCTGTGCAGGGCACTGAAGGCACAGCAGTATGAGTGATTCGGTAAGAATCGCTCTGAGCCTGACGTAATGCGCACTCCCGCTGGCCTGGTAATCCTTAAGTTTCGATTTGTCCGCCATTACTCCGCCAGACGCTTAGCAGCAACAACTGAGCAGTACTGAGGATGGAGCTTCCAGAAAGTAAGAAAAGACTGGCTTCTAGCACTGCCACAACTCCAGCACAGACCCCACAAGGCAAAAGAAACTTACATTTTACTCGAGCGCTGCTAAAAGAGCGAGGAAGGAGTTTCCCTCTTCTGTGCACGTACATGGGCACAAGCAGGGCCGGCTCTACGCATAGGCGAACTAGGCGGCCGCCTAGGGCGCCACGTCCCGAGGGGGGCGCCGCGGTCGTACAAGGGGCGCCACGACGCTCTGTGTTCCGTGTGCCCCGCTGTGCAGTGGTCCGACGCACTGCGCTCCTCGTCCTCGGCGCTGCTCGGCACTGATCGGTATTGCGTGCCCCCCCCCCCCCCCCCCCCCCGCTCAACAAATGTCGGGACCGCTCGAAAAACACGCTCCCAAAGGGCGCCTCTGAAGCCCGGGCCGGCCCTGGGCACAAGCCACAGACACGAGCTTTTCACTAAGCTACAGTTACGCCTAAGGCCTGCAGGGGTCGGTGTTTCGCATAAAACGAGCAAACTGCGCTGTGCTCATTTTAGAGTACAACTACTACTTAGAAAAACTGTGAAAGTTACACCTTTTCTTCTTTCCCATTTGTACTGCTGGCGCAGCGGCGCTGGCGCCCCCTGATGGACGGCGCCCTTAGCATCTGCCTATACTGCCTATGCCTCGGGCCGGCTCTGGTTGAGGCACAGCATCTGAAGCATATATTGATATGTCTAAAGCCCCGGTCACACCGCCCGAACTTTGCCGGAGCGTCCCTGGAGCGGTGAAAAAAATCAATCACCGCTCATAACCGTTCACCACCGTTCACCACCGTTTAACAGAAGTTGGCCTCCGTTAAAGCAACGCCGTAAACGCTCAGCCACGGCTGATGTTACACCCCCTCCAAAGGCTGCAACGATCAGCCAGACCATCATACATTTTTTAGTGTTTTTGCGCAGGAGCACAGCAGCAGGTTGTTTTTCTGTAATCTAATGTATTAGAAATTAACATAAATAAACAAAATATTAAGTCAAGAGGATCAGCAAACCTTTTAATGCCTCATATCTGCTCTATTAATGCCTCAAATCAGGTTTTAAAATTTAACTTTTTACAGTGCGCATTTGCGCAGCGTCACCTCTCACACTCCGCACACTCGTTTCCTTGATAAACACGCACACACACACCAACACACACAAAACAGTTGTGTTATTAACCGTCAATAATAATCAAGAACATATTAAAATTTGTAAAATAAGTCTCCCCGGCTGCGCACCAGGACGGACACCTTCCCACACGGTACCGTCCTGACTCTGCTCATTTTTTGATTCTGGGACTGCAGGCTCGACAGGACAAAGGTATTTATTCAGAAAATATGTTCGTTCTCAAATTAATTTTTGGAAACGAAAAACACTTGGTTTGCTGTACTTTGATGGAGGATATAATATTTTACCCGAATCTGTAACTGGCACATCTGGAGACGCTGCAGTGCTCCAACTACCGTGTTCACTGTTGTGCAGAGATTTATCACATTAGTTTATTTATTTTTTTCACACCATTTTATGTTATTATTGTTTAGTTGTAAACTGACAGCAGCCTACAGTAATTCTCTATACCTGGAGGTGACGCGTGAGCGCTTCATGCGCCGCTGCAGGTTCTGCTGGACTGTCCTACACGTCTCCGCCATCCGATTCCCCCTCACTGACCTCCTGTATCATTGCTAAAGCTTCTGTTATGCCTCTTTTTATTGTCTTTTTTTTTTTTTTTTGGGAGGGGGGGGGGGGGGGGGGGGGGGGGGGGGGGGGGGATTTGGATGATATTTTTGGCCGATTGTCTGATGTCAGAGCCAGCTCCCTGTTCCCTGAACCACAACAAATCAATCGCAGAAAAAAAGCAACGCAAAGTGCTTCTTCTTTATCTTTTGGAGGTATAAATGCTTTGTAATATTGTGTGTGTCATTTTTAGGACCTTATTTGCTTCAGAAACCTTATTTGCTTCAGAAAAACATACAAGACACATATTTAGGAAAAGTCAAAGAATTAGAGGACAGGGGAATTATTTTAACAGATTTATTAGAATTATAAAAACCCAAAAGGTCTGTCAGAACGTCTTGGCTGTTCTGGTGTTAACAACTGTGAAAAAAATACTGTTTTATATATATTACTTCAACCTTTTTCATTTATTATTCCATTCCACTATTCCACCAACCCCGTGTCCGCTCGTAGAACACTTCCCACCGCTCCACCGACGTTTGTGCAACGTTTAATCGCCGCCCGGGCAGCGCAGCGAAGCAGCGGTGGTCCAGCGTTCAAGACTGCGTTGGCCTGGCGGACCCGAGCGTCCACGAACTTGCGTCTAGCGGTGCCAAACTTGGACTGGGCGCTGGTGGAGCGGGGGTGAACGTTGCCGGGGCGGAAAATTCAACGCTCCTCACCGCTCGGAATATTTTGTGCAGCTCAAAACTTTTGGAGCGGTGGGAGGGCCCCTCCGGTAACATCAGCGGTGGCCGAGCGTACATGGCGTTGCTTTAACGGAGGCCATTCTTCTGTTAAACGGTGGTGAACGGTGGTGAACGGTTACGAGCGGTGATGGATTTTTTTCACCGCTCCAGGGACGCTCCGGCAAAGTTCGGGCTGTGTGACCGGGCCCTAAGATAGGCTTTCCCCATGACACTTTTTAAGGGGATCAGGTTTGTTGTGTATCGGACACTGACTGTCTATGTTGGCCAACTTGTTTTTTGAGTGGTCACTATGACTGCGGTCAGAGTTTACAGAGACATCTGTATTTTTGACGGAAACAAATGTTTTAATCCGACACTAAGGAACTTTTCAACCTTAATAAAACATTTTAATATCTTTTGAGATGATACATCGACTTACAACTAGTTGAATGACCCCTCTGTCACGGGCTGAGGGCGTCAGTATTGCTTTCACTTCGACTAAGCAGCTGTGAGGAGGGTGGTAGAAACCCTGCACACTAAAACACTCCACATGTGCGGACTGCTTTACGGCATGCGTCACATCATGATATAACATTGTTTAGCCACCATTAGATTCATGACCTCGTCGCTATCCGTCCTTCACACAGTGGAAACAAATGAAGGCGAGTTCAGTCCGACAGCATGCCACCGGGAGCAGCATTTTACGAGGTCACGAGCTAGTCCTCATGGGAACTGTAGTATTAGTTCAGGCAAAACACTAACGCTTTTGTCCACTGGCGCCGCCAAAATCAATGAAAACTGAAAGTTCCTTAGTGTTGCTTTAACATTATGCTTAAAGGTCTCTGTTTTTTCAGTACACCCACCACTGGTGAGTGTGGCAAAGCTTGGATCATTGAGCGTCTTGGTCTTGACAAAAAATATAACACAAATCTTGCTGTAAGGAGAGCAGCACAGTGAGCGTAGTTCCTTGCGTGGCTCTGTCAAATGTGCTTTTGGGCTTGTGTTTGCGCTCATAAATTGCATCATTTAAAGTTATTGCTTGCACTCCAAACTCATCCGTTCAATTCCTCCTAGATGCTAAAAACTTTCATTCTGAATAAAACAAATAATACATTTTTTCATGTTTACCACTGTATATATCCAGAAATTGAACTTTCACTAAATTGATTTTTTCTTTCCTTCACCTTTTGTGTGAATGTTGAGTTGCAGTGTTTGTCATATTAGCATGGAGCAGAAAGTCCTCCTAAACTATTTATGCCTATTATTCAGTCATAGTGAAAGCTAATTTTGAATATAACATACCACAATGACACAGGAGGTTCTTGAACAATTGTTGAAGAACCACCACGGCATTTTTTTTTTCAATTTGTCCCCAATGAAAAGAAAGTCAGACTTATTTGAAGTCATACTTAAACCTGCCTCAGGTCTGCAGCTTTGAATGAGTTTCTGGTTTGTATGAGAGGCCGTACAAGACATAATTCATTCTGGCCTACACACACACACACACACACACACACACACACACACACACACACACACACACACACACACACACATATATATATATATATATATATATATATATATATATATATATATATGTACACACACACACATATATACACGAGTATTCTAACAAAAATGTATCGACTGGGATTCATTTGGAAGCATTATCACTGTGAACACATACACCATTATTAAAGATATTTTTTTTCAATAAACTGCTGCTTTGGTTTTGATGTGTAAATTTCTACTAAACATGGGAAAGCTGGAAAAATGTCTGAAGCTGCAGTGAGGTGAAGGATCCACGTTACTATTGGGTTGAGTCATTACAAATTGAGAAAACCTCAAGATATTGAATCACACCTTTTGTGTGAATGTTGAGTTGCAGTGTTTGTCATATTAGCATGGAGCAGAAAGTCCTCCTAAACTATTTATGCCTATTATTCAGTCATAGTGAAAGCTAATTTTGAATATAACATACCACAATGACACAGGAGGTTCTTGAACAATTGTTGAAGAACCACCACGGCATTTTTTTTTTTCAATTTGTCCCCAATGAAAAGAAAGTCAGACTTATTTGAAGTCATACTTAAACCTGCCTCAGGTCTGCAGCTTTGAATGAGTTTCTGGTTTGTATGAGAGGCCGTACAAGACATAATTCATTCTGGCCTACACACACACACACACACACACACACACACACACACACACACACACACACACACACACACACACACATATATATATATATATATATATATACACACATATATACACGAGTATTCTAACAAAAATGTATCGACTGGGATTCATTTGGAAGCATTATCACTGTGAACACATACACCATTATTAAAGATATTTTTTTTCAATAAACTGCTGCTTTGGTTTTGATGTGTAAATTTCTACTAAACATGGGAAAGCTGGAAAAATGTCTGAAGCTGCAGTGAGGTGAAGGATCCACGTTACTATTGGGTTGAGTCATTACAAATTGAGAAAACCTCAAGATATTGAATCACACCTTTTGTGTGAATGTTGAGTTGCAGTGTTTGTCATATTAGCATGGAGCAGAAAGTCCTCCTAAACTATTTATGCCTATTATTCAGTCATAGTGAAAGCTAATTTTGAATATAACATACCACAATGACACAGGAGGTTCTTGAACAATTGTTGAAGAACCACCACGGCATTTTTTTTTTCAATTTGTCCCCAATGAAAAGAAAGTCAAACTTATTTGAAGTCATACTTAAACCTGCCTCAGGTCTGCAGCTTTGAATGAGTTTCTGGTTTGTATGAGAGGCCGTACAAGACATAATTCATTCTGGCCTACACACACACACACACACACACACACACACACACACACACACACACACATACATATATATATATATATATATATATATATATATATATATATATATATATATATATATATATATATATATATATATATACGAGTATTCTAACAAAAATGTATCGACTGGGATTCATTTGGAAGCATTATCACTGTGAACACATACACCATTATTAAAGATATTTTTTTTCAATAAACTGCTGCTTTGGTTTTGATGTGTAAATTTCTACTAAACATGGGAAAGCTGGAAAAATGTCTGAAGCTGCAGTGAGGTGAAGGATCCACGTTACTATTGGGTTGAGTCATTACAAATTGAGAAAACCTCAAGATATTGAATCACACCTTTTGTGTGAATGTTGAGTTGCAGTGTTTGTCATATTAGCATGGAGCAGAAAGTCCTCCTAAACTATTTATGCCTATTATTCAGTCATAGTGAAAGCTAATTTTGAATATAACATACCACAATGACACAGGAGGTTCTTGAACAATTGTTGAAGAACCACCACGGCATTTTTTTTTTTCAATTTGTCCCCAATGAAAAGAAAGTCAGACTTATTTGAAGTCATACTTAAACCTGCCTCAGGTCTGCAGCTTTGAATGAGTTTCTGGTTTGTATGAGAGGCCGTACAAGACATAATTCATTCTGGCGGCCTACACACACACACACACACACACACACACACACACACACACACACACACACACACATATATATATATATATATATACACACACATATATACACGAGTATTCTAACAAAAATGTATCGACTGGGATTCATTTGGAAGCATTATCACTGTGAACACATACACCATTATTAAAGATATTTTTTTTCAATAAACTGCTGCTTTGGTTTTGATGTGTAAATTTCTACTAAACATGGGAAAGCTGGAAAAATGTCTGAAGCTGCAGTGAGGTGAAGGATCCACGTTACTATTGGATTGAGTCATTACAAATTGAGAAAACCTC
>NW_021941285.1:0-30992 GCF_902148845.1 Salarias fasciatus
GGACGGTGAGACAGGCAGACGGGCTCACCTTCCTCCGCCTCTCCTCTTCACTAACCCGACAGCAGTGAGTTGAACCAGCGCGGCAGACCTGGAGTCCCAGAGCACGCACGCGCAACGCTCGCTCCCCCGCTCCTCCTCTCTCTCTCTCTCTTCCCCCCTCTCTCAGTCGAGAACGCAGATCTCTTTCCCCCTCCTCTCCGTCTCCGCGGGGGGGCAACGGGCCAGCAGGCCGCCCACAAAGGGGAAGGTCCGGAGAACCCCCCTTTTCCCTCTCTCTCTCATCTGCGCAGGTGTGGACGCGGGGACCTACGCCAGCCGCACACAGGCGCCCGTCTGGCGCCCCCTCACCCTGTCTCTCTCTCTCTCTCTCTCTCCGTCTCTCTCTCACTCCGCCCCCTTCCGCTGCCCCTGCTGGGGAAGCCGGACCGGGACCGTCGCCTGGGTTCCTCACTCCCTTTGGGGAGCAGCTCCGGTGACCGCGGCCCGGGACTCCGAGAGACGCGTCACTCCGCCTCCATTCACACACCACACACACACACAAACACTCGCGGCCGGTCACCGGACAGAGCGGACCGAGCCCGATTCACACACACCCACTCAAACACACCGTACACGGAGCCACACAGCCGGCCCCACCAGGCCACGCTCCGAACGGGTTAACACCTCCTCCTCCTCGTGCGTCTCCAGAGGCGCGCGCACACACACACACACACACACACACACACACACACACACAGCTTGCAAGTTGAATATGTTCTGTTTTGTTGATCATGTGTTAATTAGTAATAGACATTGTTAATAAACACTCATTAACTGAACTGGACGATTCATTCTTGTGTGTTTTGTGACTAAGTTCCTGGTTGTATCAGCCTGAGCTCGATCTCACACCTTCTCTGATAATTTAACGGTTGTTGATCCAAAGATTAACCACCAGCTTAAATTATCTTTCCATCTTTGAGACTGAAAATTGGTAATGAATGTTCCTCTAACGAGGCGGTGCCCCGGAATTATGCATTAAATAACCCACAGGTTTATTTAATGCATAATTCACAACATCCCTCAGCTCATTTTCTGTAATTTACCCATTTCCAGTAATTGGTCATTTGTGGCATAATTGATTAATTAATAACACCTTGTTAATCAATAATTAATGGTTTAAATCACTCTGTGGTCTACTCCATTCCCAAATAGCTATTATTTAACATTATTAACTAATAAATAACCGTTTATTCTGGTTAATAATAATTGATGTTGGGTTAAATTACTTGGTGCTTCACTTTAAACAGTTTATTACGCTGTAATTGATTGTTATTGGTGAGCCACTGTGAATGCTGCAGTTATTAATTGGTAAATAACAATTTACTCAAATTAATAAGTAACTAAATTACCTAAAGTAATCCATTACTTCCAGTAATACTTTAGTAATTTATTCCCAATTACCAATCGGAAACCCAACACAGAGCACAGCGCGGTGAAACGACGCAAGCTGCGTTCACACCGCCAAATGCTTTCCGCGATTTTGCGTCAAAATGTAACTGAAAACAAACGGGAACGCGCGTTCCACCACCGACGTGGACGCGTCGGACGCGTTGAAGAGCAGAATGAAGTAAATGCTGGCGAAAAGGAGGAAGGACAACAAAGAAAACGCCAGAAAATGTCAAAAGTTTGGGACAACTTTCAACGAAAAAAAGGGAAGAGCAAAGTCTGCACTGCCGAGCGGAGCGGGCGTGTTATAACAGCACCACGTCCATGCTAAAGAAGAAACAAAAGTGACTGTATTCTGAAATCACTGTTTTGCCCTCCTTTGAATGCACTTTACAATTTTAGGGCAGCTGTCAGTTTAAAAAGGTGAAGGTGCTGTTTTGGACTCAGCCTGAGTTTTATTGTTTTTGTTTGTTTTTTGCACAAGACAGACGGCAAATTAATATCAATAGGACTTGTTTGATAATACTGAACACTGCCTGCTGTACTTGAAGTGTTCTTTGATCATCAGCTTTCATGTGCAATTTTTTTTATAATGAAGGTAAGGCCTTAGGCCTCTCTCAGGTATTTTATTTATGTTTTATTTACATAATTTGTGAATTTAAAATGCAATGTTCATCCTAGCAATGAGTGTTCCTGTGCAGTTTAATAAATGTTACTGCAAGCATTAATAGTAGTCCATTTTTTTGTCTGTGGTGAGTTTTATGCTTGCCAAAATAAAATAAAAAGAAATGTTAAAAAAACAAATATATATATATATATATATATATATATATATATATATATATATATATATATATATATATATAGAACAGGTGTTTTAAATGAACTGGTTTCCTTGTTAGCTGGTGACTGACTTCCTGTAGCACTTCCTGCTGCTGCTGCTCGTAGCCCAGATGTTGAAATCAGACTCATTAAAGGTCTGAACGGCTTTTTGTCTGGTTTTTAACATCTATCAGCAACAAGGGACGTGAAAGAAACCCAGTCGTCAGTTAATAGGGAAACCAGTTCTTCCAAAACACCGGCTCCTCTCCGGGTTCTGGACACTCCTCCTCCGCTAGCTAGCTGCTGCGTTCAGGTGACTGGAGCTGCTGCGGAAAACTGAAACTCCGTCCTTCACATGAAGGCAGCAGAGACAGCTGGACTCAGGAGACACTCAGGAGACACGTGAAGGAAGCGTGGACTATTTGCACAAAGGAACGGCTCTCAGACAGCTGTGATCCGGCTCTCATCATCAATCAATCAATCAATCAATCAATTTATTTTTGTGTAGCCCAGTATCACAACAACAGTTGCCTCATTCACTTAAAAGAACCGTTCAAACGAACGACTCGTTCATTGAACGTCACAGCACTACAAGTGAGACCATTTCTCTTTTTTTCGCGGTAAATGTGAGATTATTGAGGGAATTATGCGCCATTTTGGAAAATATGTGGCCCCCGCATAATCAGCGGCAAAAGGGTGATTTATGCGTGAATTCATGCGATCGCATAATCACGTTTTTCTGGAGGGTTTTGATTTGATTTGATTTATTTGGATCCCCATTAGCATGGCAGTGCCAAAGCTATTCTTCCTGGGGTCCATACAGCATCTTCACAATGTGTCACAGCAGCCACATTATCTACAAAACAATCCATATACAAATTCCAAAAACAAAAACACAAAAAAATACATAACACAACAACAAACAAACAATACAAGAGCGCTCCCCGGTCAGCAGAGATACACAACATTCACATATCATCTCTACGTAGATCCACACATATTATGCACATTGGTCACACAAAAACTCAAATCTCTTTTGCCCTTCCATCTCACACCTAAACACCCTTGAAGCAAAAACCCTGATGTAACAATTAAAATTCAAATCAGATTTGACAGTCACCCATTCATTTACTGTTTATGCCAGGAACCATTTCTTTTGCAAAGGTGCAATTTTAAGTAATACTTGTAATTCCAGTTGACCCATATTAAGTCTCTATTATACACAGATGTTTTTTGACCAACTTCTTGAAAATTATTTTGCTGTTTTCTTGTGTAATATTTTCTGGTAGTTTATTCCATTCTTGCATAGCTCTATTCATAACCATTCGTTTAACTGTATTTGTTTTTGATTTAGGTAATGTAAAATTTCCTCTGGTAGCATGTCTGGTTGCATAGCTATGTCTAGCTGAACTAAAATATACATTTTTATACAAGATTGATGGTTTTTTTGTGATTAAAATATTTCTAAAGAAAACCAGTAACAAATACAATAATCTTTCCTTTACCAGTAACCAGTCCAAACACTTGTGCATAGCTGTGATATTTGTTCTGTAACCACAATGCAAAGCTATTCTTGCTGCTCTATTTTGTACAATGTGCAACTTTTTTATATTTTCTTGTGACGTACCAGACCAGATTACTGGACAGTAGTCCAGAACTGATAATACTAGAGATTGCAAGACTAGTTTAATTACACTTAATGACATGAAAGCTGCACACCTTTTCACAACAGAAACAGCACTTCCCATCCTGGATACCATCTTATCAGTATGTCTCGTCCATGGTAATCTATTATCTCACACAACACCAAGTCATTTTGTTTCTTGTACTTGTTTTACAGGCACATTATTTATAAAAAGATTCAATTCAGGCTGTTCTTGTAAAGTATATGTTGTACCAAATATAATACTGTTTGTCTTCAATACATTAAGTACCAGCTGATGTTTCCTGATCCATTCCACCACAGATTGCCCCTCCCGCTGTAGGGACGTCTTCAGCTCTGAGCATTTAGGAGCCGACGACCAGATTGTAGAGTCATCTGCATACATTGATACAGCAGCCTTATCTGGTACTAGTGGTAAATCATTTGTATAGATTGTACATAATAACGGCCCCAAACAGCTCCCTGAGGCACTCCACAGCTGACCTCCCTCTCATCAGAGTAACTGCCGTTGAAGAAAACCTGTTGTTTTCTATTTGTTAAATAACTTTCCAACCATAACATTGACGACTGTGAAAACCCAGAACATTCTAACTTTTTAATCAATATTTCATGGTCAATAATATCAAAAGCAGCTGTAAAGTCCAGCATAACTGCTCCTACTAATTTCTTTTGTTCTATATCCATTAACCAATCATCTGCCCTCTGAGCTCGGGCAGTCGCTGTGGAGCGGCCTTTCCTGTATGCAGGTTGGTAATCCGTGGTTAAATTATTTAAGGAAAAATAAGTTCTAATTTGCTCACAGACCACAGTCTCCATTATTTTACTTAACACAGGCAGTAGACTTACAGGACGACTATTAGGTCCAGAAAATGACTGTTTTGCATTCTTTGGCAGTGGTGTTATTTTTGCCTTTTTCCATTCCTGAGGACACAACATTTCTATCAAACTTTGGTTAATAATATGACAGATGACCGGGGCAATCAAATCAGCCCCCATTTTTAGAAGTCTACCGTCCAATCCATCAATACCTGGTGGCTTATCTTTACAATTTCTCAACATATTTTCTATATAACTAATATTTACAGTATCAAAGTTAAATTTGCAATTTTTCCCTAACATTATTTTATCTCTTATTAATGAATATGATGATTCATTAGCCATGTCTTGAAAGCTATTTCTTAAATTATTTATTTTTTTAATAAAATAATTATTGAGGTAATTTGCTATCTCGGTTGGTTTGGTGAGAAAATATCCTTCTGTCTCCAAAAAAGATGGAGTAGGTCGATGATTCTTTCCCATCAGACTGTTAAGTGCACTCCATACTTTCTTACTATCATTCTTTATCTCGTTTATCCTCTTTTCATAATATAATTTCTTTTTCTTTGTATTTAATTTGGTAACAAAGTTCCTCAATTTACGGTACACTTGCCAGTCTGATTTAAAATTAGACCTACTAGCTGTTAATGTGGCTTGATTTCGTTCCATCATATATTCTTTTAATTCCTTGTCCAGCCGCGGTGTATTGATGCTTCTGACGGTAAACCTCTTCATTGGCGCATGTTTCTCCACCACTTTCATAAACACATTGTTGAACTTCATCAGCGCTGAGTCTGGATTGGTTTCCATTAAAACTTCTGACCAGCATCGCCCACTTACATCCTCTCTAAATTTGACCTGATCAAAGTTCTTGAATGATCTTTTCATAATGACCTTCGCACCTGGCTTTGGCATTTTAGTTCTTCTAGCAAGTGCCACTAAATTATGATCCCTGCAGCCAGCAGGTACTGATGTAGCTTTTGAACATAGTTCAGCTGCGTTGGTAAAAATATGATCAATACAGGATGATGTTAGTGTGCCGTCTCTTTTCATCGTTATTCTAGTCGGTTTATCTACTACCTGGATGAGTCCACACGCACCTGCAATACACTGAAGCTTATTTCTCATTGAGCAGGTTCCCTGCCAGTCTATGTTCAAGTCCCCCATGAAGTAAGTTTCAAAACCTGAATTACATGCATTTTCTAGCATGTCACACACCATCTCAAGATGTAAATTATTTGAGCTTAGTGGTCGATAGCAGCATCCTATTAACAGAGGTTTTAAATGAGATAAATGTATTTGCAGCCATCATGCTTCTACTTCCAGCAGCATTAAATCATTCCTCATTCTCACTGGCAGATGATCCTGAATGAAGAGAGCGACTCCTCCTCCAAATGCATTTCTATCTTTCCTAACTATTTTCTATCCTTTTATATTCACAACTGAATCCTCAAAGGTTGAGTCTAAATGTGTTTCTGATATTGCTAAGATATGCAGCTGATATCTCATTAGTATTCCTGTAATCTCTGTTATTTTATTTCTAATGCTGCATATATTTCTATGGGCTATTTTCAATCCTTTTTTTGGCAGTTTAGTGTGTCCCAACATTACGTCATTGATGGATAACCTTCTTGATCATCTGACCAACCTGTTCTGGAGCTTTCTCTACAACACTTATCTACACACAAAACATAAACTATCAAACATACAATAAAATAATTCTGAACATGAAGCCTTGCATTGACACTTAAATTGTCCATATCTGGAAGCTTAAAGGAAGCTGAGATCCACATGATTTTACCACATAACTTTTATTAATTTCTTTATTTTTGATCTTTATTTCTTTACTCTTAACCTTGCTACTTTACTAAGATTATTAACACAGAAAGTTACTATTTCATTTAATCTAAGAATATTGTTCCATTATTCTCTTACATCCATTATTCTTTCTCTACCTTTGTCTCATCTTCTATTCCCTCACATATATCCCTCTTTTTTCTCCTTTCTCTTCCTCTCTCTCCCCTTCATTCCAAACACTCAAACCAAAACTCAAATGAAATTACATTACTTTCCCAAAAGTCTGACATTACTCATTCCCCATCTTTTTCGTCTTTTTCGAGGGTCTACTTAAAGGTCTGCCAGTCACTCTTCTGGTCCAGAGCCAGTACAGCGGATGGAAATACTGAAGTCTGTGGCGCTATTGGGGTCTCTGAGGAGTGAGGAATGGAGGCGAGGCTGAGTCTTGGTGTGCTGGTTGGCTCGAAGCTTCAGCCTAAGCTGAGCCACCAGGAGACGGTGGTCTGTGTTGCCTCGCTCGGCTCCACGGTACACCCGGCAGTTGGTGACAAACGACTTCCAGCGTCGGGAGATCAGGATGTGGTCCAGCGCTTTCCTGGTTCTGCCATCTGGGCTGTACCATGTCCACTGGTGGACTAGTTTCCGGGGAAACCAGGTACACAGTAAATTTTGCAGTGTTAATTATACAGTGTTAAAGTTCATTGACTCTTTCAGAGTTATTCCAACAACAGGTTCAGTAGAATGCCCCCTAGTGTTGGTGAAAATCTCCGGAGTCAAAAGACGTCGAGTCAATTTGACTCTGGGAAGCCCCGCCCATCTCTCCGTCTACTAACGTGCTGAAGTTTTTTTCCGGACGCCATATTTCCTCCTTTCTCGCCACGGTGGTAAGTGTTATTTATGTCAATATTAACCACATTTTATGTTGATAATTGAACAGAAATTGTGTTTTAAAAGAATATTACGTTGTTGGCTGACATATTTTAGGTTTTGTTTTTAAATCTTGACACTAAATTCACGAACGTGACCAAGTGACCTAGCTTAAATGCACACTTGTCTACTCGACCATGTCTGCAAACAGGTAACTAATTTATCAATATGATGTTGAGAGGACGTTTTTTCTCGTTAAATATAGCTTTATTTCTGGTGAAAATTGTGTATATTGAGAAAAAATAACACACTTTGGCTGAATGGCTGCTAAACTCAGCAGTCAAGTTAACCTTCACATGTGCAGCGTGCGTCTCTTTTTTTCATTAGCTGATTTTTACTGGTGAACTTTTTCCCCATTTAATTACCTTACTTTATATCTGCATACCTGTGTTGGCGAGGGGTGTTGGCTATACTAGCTAGTTTGTGTTAATAACTATGTTTGGTTTTGGTAAGGAGTCTGCACGTGTTTTAGAAATTGACCTCATGGCGCCCGCCATCTTGCTCTGCCTTGCATCAGTTTGGACGCCTTGTCACGATGGTTCAGCTAAATGTATAGAATCATGTTTGGGAGTGATCCTTTGTCCAGCTCACAGTGAAGATAAAATCATAGATCTGTGTTCTATTTTGAACCCAGGAAAGGGGAGCAGTCTGATTGTAACGAAGCCCACTGTTTTCTGTCAACTATAGCATATTTGTCTCCAACTTTTTCTCATTTGTGTTAAGGTGAAATCACATGGTGCAAAGAGAAGCTGAAGCCAAATCAAACATCTTGAACAGCTACAATGGAGGCAGGTAAGATGGGTCCCCAACCAAGCTTTTGTGATGTTATATGATTAGTGATAAAACATAAGTATAACTGATCCCAATATGTTATTTCTGTACATAGCTGATAATTTGTCTGCTGTTTGGTGATCTGAAACAAACACGCTATTTTTAAATTGAAAATAAGATGTAACAATAATGAGCATGTAAGATTCTGAAAATGCGGAATTGTGTGCTGCAGGAACCATGCTGATTAAGACCAGACTTGGTGATGTCCAAAAATTTGTGAGGATAAGTGAGCCAGGTCTGAAAGAGTTTTTGAGTGCAGGTAAGAAATGAGTATTGGAATGGAGGTTTGCACTTAAGGTGATAGGGACTTAAAGGGATAGTTCGGGATTTTTGACATGAATCTGTGTGTTATCCCCGTCAGCAGTATTATTCATTCACACAGACTTACCCCAGACAGCGTCCAGTGAGCGGAGATCCTGCCCGGTTTACAGCACGGAGATGCTAACAGATAAAGCTGGAGCTAGCTAACTCTTTACTAACGGTAAACAAAGTGAAACCTGCGCGGCTGCCCGCAGCTGGAGACAGCGTGGAGTGAAATGAAGGGAGAGAAAATAGTGCCAAGCGTTTAACGAGGTCTGACTTTTTCGCCGACAACGGTTTTGTGATGCAAATATATCACTCTTTCGCAGAAAAACGCTTTATTTTCGTGCCCCCAGCAAACTTGCTGGACTACTTTCCTCTGGACGTAAACCGGACAGGATCTCCGCTCACTGGACGCTGTCAGGGGTCAGGGGTCAGTCTGTGTGAATGAACAATACTGCCGGCGGGGATGCCACACAGATTTATGTCAAAAATCCCGAACTATCCCTTAACTAATTGTAAATTTTGAGTACAAACATTAACATCAATAATAAGTTGTCTTATTTAACACATTATCATGCATTACATGATGAAAATTGATGTTCCAGATTTATTGAATATGCGGGAGTATTGGATCATCATGATTTCTTTATTATGGTTTAAACAAGCGTTTGTCTTCTTCTGTAGCATTTGCAAAGTTTGGTGTGCCAGCTGTGACCGAGGGTGTAAAGGTTGTTGACAGTTCGGGGACTGAGTTGGATGACGATGTATTTGAGGATGTAGTTAAGGATCCCTCAACTGGAGTTCTGACCATCAAATATGACACTGGTTTGTCTCACATATGCAATTTATGTTACAGTATTTAATGGACATGTTATTTCCTTGTGGTTGATATTTTTCCATCTATTTTTATCAGGGTTGGACTGTGTCTCTGTGATGCCGTCTTCTGAGCAGTGTCAGTCATCCACACATGATTCATCTGATTCTCAAGATACGGACATCCTTTCAGAGAGTCCTTCTGGTAAACGGCAGAGGCTGGACACAGAAGCCAAGCATGTAAGAATTGACACACAAACACCAGACCAGAACATTCATTATTTGTAGGTCACCAAGGCCATTCAAAAGAATAGTGCTATTTTAGGGTTGGACAGTGTATCAGTATTATAATAGTTTCTTAATAGTCATTTTGAGAGACGCTACGTCTCCCAAGTTCTCATCTGTCTGCAAGCTCTCTCACTTTGAGTGAGCTACACTCATGGCCTCGCCCCTTCCTGCATGATCGCCCTGGTAACGTCTCAAGTTTGCATAATAGATGCAATGCAGTGATGGACATAAACGATGAAAAAGTTGAAGAAGAGGTTTCTCGAGCTTTTGGGTGATGGGTGCAATCTAAGTATTGCACTATGCAATGGATCCTTAAGTAGTGCACTTATGGCCAATTTTGTAAATTACCCAAAACTGCTTTACAATGGAATTGGTGATTTCACTCATTAGACATTGATTAGAAAAATACAATCTGCAGAGAATGTAGAAACATGTGAATACCAAAAGTTCCACTGTCTCCAGAGCTGCACACGTCTGACAGGAGGGAGTGTTCCCGTCATGTTTTCTGCCATTGTGGTCAGAACATGGGCCAAACCCAGGATGCCAGAGGGTCCAGTCTGGCTTGTCAGATGACTGTGCAGATGATCATTTGATGCATTTTTAGTTGTTACAGGATTGAAATTAACATTTTGCTGGATTTTGCATCTGGATACAAAGTTTAAAGTTTTTCCATCAATGAGTCAGATAAATGTGAATTGTTTTAATTTAGAAAATGACAAGTTTGTACATACCAATAATCAATAACAGTGTTTTGCACTTAAAATTCAAGAAACGGTTTTTTTTTGTTTGTTTTTTTGTGCAGCTGAAGTGGCTATGTTGCAAATTGTATTTATGGTAAAACTTCGAGTGGAAAAAAAATGTTTTTATCATCTTGAAGTATTTTGAGCTTTTTAAAAAATGTATATGAATTTTGAGTCATATCGCTCAGGCATGTATTTCTTTAAGATTTTTACAATTAATTGTTTTGCTCTTTTTTTTGAAGTTGGTGGAATCCATTCTTACCAAGAAACCTGGTGGGGAACGCATAATAAATGAATATAATCGAACCAAGTCCCTGACGGATGAAACCAGACGGAAAATGGTGAACATATTGGCAGCTGACATGACAGAGAAGAATGGGTAATCTGCAAATAGTTTTTCGTTAGGTTTATGTAGATTTTTGAGATTAAATTCAAATCCTTATCAAAGCCAATGCATACATCCTTAAATTGTTATTCCTGCAGTACATCGCCACCCAGAGACGTGAAAGAAAAGTATGCCAGAGGAATTGTGACCTTGTTCCCCTACCTCAGCGATCCATTCTCCAGGAACGGTTATGTAAGTCACACGCTTGTGATCATTTTAAAATGCTTCATTGAAATACTTTGATTCCGAGCAGACTATGTTTTTAAAGTTACCTACTGACAAAAATGAAATCCAAAATTGGTAATAAAATTGCTCTGCATATTGGATTAGTGTTTTTTCAAGTAACTTTTGGTGTCCACTTGATCTCATCATTCATTTAATAGTGTCTGTTTTTGTTTTCCTTTCACTCTAAAAGGAGCATTATTATGATGGCGAGAGTGGCAGTGGGTACCTGGCCTGGAGGATTAAAACTATTCAGCGTGCCTCTGCAAGAGACAGACGAGCATCATATGGAGGTAATGTTGTACTAATGCTGGAAGAATATCTAAAAATGTATTTTTTTTTTGCTTGTATATTTATTTTCAAGATATGGTGTTTTTCCTTAATTGTGTAGCACCATCTGAAGGAAGATCTCATGAAGATGGGTCTGGAGGACCAACTGCCCAACGAGAGCCCCAGTTTGTTCCAGAGATGGTCCTGAGTGAAGATGAGTGTAAGGAAGCCATCGCACTGATTAAGTATTCGGCCGATGAGGACACAGTCAAGAAGAAGATGAAGTTAACATTTGACTTCCGCCGCAACATGGTCCTGGACCCACAGCAGTCAAGCAATGTACTGTCTGTCTTTCCACGTTTCAAAGATGTGAAAGGCTTGGTAAGGTTTTACACTTTGACCTGGTTTTGATAATTTCATAATTTTGTAAAAGTTCGTCTGTTTTAGTTAAAATCAAACAAACACAATTTATCTGGCTGTGAATCTTAAAGTTCTCCTTTTCCCTCAACCTAGGTGGAGCAAGATTTTGTTCTGATGTTTGGGGAAGATGTGTCTGTCAAGTTTCAGGAGAATTGGAAGACCACATTCAAGAACAAGGTCATCCAACAATGCAAAAAGCTTCCATCCACCAGTGAGCTGGAAGATCTGATCCTGGCAGCTGATCCTGTGGATGGCACTGAAGTGGATGACAACATTGGTGAGTAGGACTTATAGGCTGCACTTGTGTGTGCTTCACTACTACCAGCGGTAGAGATTGCCTCTTACTGTGCAGTCCACTAATGCCAGGGGTCAGTATATCAGGTAGTAACATTGCAGCGTCCTATTAATATATAATCTTACAGCCACTTACAGATATTAACGTAACTGTATAGTGACAATTTGCTGAGATAAACAACCACAAAACTTTGATAGACACATTTTAAAGTTATCTTACAGCCCAATGAAATGATGCATTAGCTGAAGACATGGCCGTTGTGAGAAAAACATTTACTATGCCTGCTGTGCATAGCACCGCTCTTTAAAGTGCTGCACATAGCCAGAGCAGGGAGCTACTTTCACCATCTGGTGGCGCAATAGCACCAAATGTGTTACATTTTAGAAAACTGTCTGGTGCTGTTTGTGTAATATGTTAGCATTAACTTTCTAATTAAAAATAGGTCCATAAAATATATAGAACTGCTGTCTTTTTTGTATTTAGTTAAAAAAAAAAAAAAAAAAATATATATATATATATGTGTGTGTGTGTGTATTGAAATTCCGGCATCATGGAATTTCGCTTATGGTCCACTTATATTTGTGTCGTTACAGGTTGGGACAGTGACCTCTCATCGATCTTGCTGCTGTTACACCTGATTCCCCCCTCTGCCCAGGGTCGTAAGAGACCAGGAAAGGTGTCTGCTTCCCAGGCAGAGAAGCATCTTGTGGTCTTCAAGAAGGTTTGTATTATAACCCCCGCCAGGAGGTTATGTAATCACGTCCATCTGTTGGTTGGTTGGTTGGTTGGTTGGTTGGTCTGTTAATAACTTTATGGAAAAAGTTATGGATGGATTGCAATGGAACTTTGTGGAAAGGTGGGTCTTCGGCTAACTTAGAATCCATTAAATTTTGGTGAAGATCCAGATCACTGTCTGGATCTAGGAATTTTTTAAAGGATTCTTTATCATTGACAGGGAGTCTTTCACATAGTTGAGCAGGCCCGCCGATTGGGGGGGGCAAACACCTGGTTCACACAGGACGTGCCGCGCATGGAAGCGGAAGCGCCAAGCACCCAGTTTCAGATCGGCGCCCCTGTTAACCTATCTGACGGCTCATACAGGAGGCGCGGGGGACCACCGCACGCATAGCGACTCGCACCGTGGCCACTCCGCTCCTCTCCATTTTCTCCGTGAGAAGCGCGCTCCGTGCACTGCCAGTTGTAAAGCTGGACAGAGCAGATCGCACTAGACAGGAAGTCCGGAACGGAAAATACGAGAGAATCCGGTCAATTTCCAAATTAAAATGAAGTAAAATAACATAAATTATGTTGCTTTTCGGTTTTCCTTTTCAGATAAACACACACACACACACACACAGGGAGAGAGGGCGACAGACAGAGGCATTGCACGCCGCAGTGCTCCGCTCTGATCAGACCCCCGATCACAATGTTGTTTGATTATATATGGTGTTCTATGGTTGTTGGTGACTGATTTCAGCTGTGGCAGAGGTCTGCGCTCTCTGAGTGCCATTCTAGTTTCCTAATTGTATTTGTTTAAAGGATAAGTTCGGTTTAAAGAGTTTTCATGTTTTTTATAGAAAGATGTATAACAATATGCTCACTCAGAAGGGTTTTCTGATCTGAAAAGTGGTCCGGGAGAAAGTTAGATCCATAGTAAAGCTGCAGACCTCCATATACTGTTAGCCAGTTGGGCATCCATGGCGCCGGCTCCCAAGATGGCTTTAATCGTCGATAAACTCATTAGTTTCACCAATATTTCGTCATGGCACGGTGACGTCACTCCTCCTCCACAGCCCGGTGTCGCAAAATACACGCTGTTGCGGTTTTACAGATCTCTGAAGTGAACACGGTGATCTGGAAGTAAACTGAAGCACATTCATCGAGAGACACAGTAGGTGGCGCTGTGCACTAAAGTTGTTGGTCGCCACCCGCTCCAAAGAAGAAGAAGCAGATGTTTGCAGTTCAGAGATGTGCTTCTTCTTCTTTGGAGCGAGTGGCGACCAACAACTTCAGTGCACATCGCCACCTACTGTGTCTCTCGGTGAATGTGCTTCAGTTTACTTCCAGATCACCGTGTTCACTTCAGAGATCTGTAAAACCGCAACAGCGTGTATTTTGTGACACCGGGCTGTGGAGGAGGAGTGACGTCACCGTGCCATGACGAAATATTGGTGAAACTAATGAGTTTATCGACGATTAAAGCCATCTTGGGAGCCGGCGCCACGGATGCCCAACTGGCTAACAGTATATGGAGGTCTGCAGCTTTACTATGGATCTAACTTTCTCCCGGACCACTTTTCAGATCAGAAAACCCTTCTGAGTGAGTAGATTGTTATACATCTTTCTATAAACAACCTGAAAACTCTTTAAACCGAATTTATCCTTTAAGTTGAGAATGTTTCACTGAGGGAGCCTCTTGTTGCACATTATGATCAAATACACAGTTAAATACTACCGATACTGTTTCATTTGTTTTTCTGTGTGTGTTTTTGTGCGCGCACGTGCAACCATGTAATTGTAATATTCCTCCATTGGTTTTGTTTTCTCAGACAGGAACCAACATCCAAGAACATCTTGATTCCATTACAACAAGCACACAACCGTACCTCCTGGCTGTAGGACGAAGCAAGAAAACAGTCCACCAGTTCTTCATCATACTGGACAAAAATGCCATCACATGCAGGTCGACCTCCTCACTTGGTGCCTTTGACGAACTGTTTAAGGTGCATTATGTTTTTGCCACCACATACCACCCCATGCTGCACAACATGTTCACGTTCATTCAGACCACTGTGTTCAACATAGATGTTGGCAGAGTGAAGGAGAGTCCCCGTGTCGCAGAAGTTCGTGCTAGATTGCTTCATTAGGACTTGAACAGATGTGTTTGACATGAAGTGTTGTGTTTGTCAGACTGAGTTTACTTGCACAAATACTCTTGTTCGGCATTTACGAGTAGTTCATGGTTATTTGGATGGGAAAAATCTTCGCCTTAAATGTGCTCATGTTGGATGTAGTCGTGTGCTTGGAACGTTTTCTGGATTTAGGAAACATTTAAACACCAAACATACAAACAATATTGATCTGCAAGGTAATGTCAATTTGAGCAGAGCAGAGCTCAGTCATGGAGCAGAGCTGTCGACAGCTGATGCGGAGGAGACGGCCACAACATCGACCCTGTTGACTAACTCCCATTGTAGCACATTAGACATGTGTGCTACTGCTATTTCACAACTCAAAGCTGCTGGATTAAGTCAATCTAATGTTAAGAGGTTTATTTCATCGATGGAAGAAGTTGTTTATGAGATTCACACTCAAGCAAAAGATGCAGCTTTACAGTGCTTGTCTCCACAGGATACAGAAAATAGGAACAAAATAGAAAAGTCCTTTGAAACATTGGAGAATCCATTCACACCTTTAAATTCAGAAGTAAAATTAAACAAATATTTGAAAGAGAAATGGGGACTGGTTGAGCCTGTTCAAAAGGTGCTTGGCACAAGATTCGACAGCAGAAGAAACAAAATTAATGGGACATATGATCAAGTCACTGTAACTGATACGTTTGCGTATGTTCCCATTTTGAAAACACTGAAGAATATTTTACAAACAAAAGACTCTGCAGACATGTTCAAACCCAGATATGTTCCCAATGAAGGTGTGTATGCAGATTTGAGAGATGCCACCCATTTTAAAGAAAGTCCTCTTTTTTCATTAGAAAAAGATGCCTTGCAAATTCAGCTGTTTTATGACGATTTTGAAACTGCAAATCCCCTGGGATCCAAAAGAGGTTTACATAAATTAGGTGCTATATATTTTACTCTAAGAAATTTCCCCCCGATCTTTAATTCATCACTGATCGATATTCATTTGTGTGCTCTGTTCCATGCACAGGACATCAAGCGATACAGCTTTAATTTGATACTTGAACCACTCATAAATGATCTGAAACTGCTGGAGACAGAGGGACTTCAAATTCCAAATTTTGAACAAGTAATTCGTGGTACTGTAGTTCAGGTCACTGGGGACAATCTTGGTTTGCATGGTCTGTTTGGCTTCGTGGAGTCATTTGGGGCCCGTTATTGCTGTCGTTTCTGTCTCCTTGAGAAACATTGTTTTCAAACTGTATTCTGTGAGGATGATAAGGAAGTTGTTTTAAGAACTGCTGAGATGCATGCACAACACTGTCAGACTGTACAAACAGATCCTAGGCTACCTCATGTGTATGGTGTGAAACGCAATTGTCTGCTGAATTCACTTCACTATTTCAACACAGCCAGCAACTTCTCTGTAGATATAATGCATGACATTTTAGAGGGGGTTGGTCAGTTTGAGGTGAAACTAATACTCAAGTACATTAAAGGGAACTTCCTAAGTGCTGAACAAGTGACTGGGAGAATACATGCATATGACTATGGGTTCAATCAGCAGCGAAATCGTCCACCTCTGCCAACAGATAAGTTGACGGATGGAAGTAATGATTTGGGGTTGAATGCCATACAGTCTTGGTGCTTGTTACGCAACATGCCTTTGCTGTTTGGTGATTTAATCACAACAGATGATAAACACTGGCATCTCCTTCTTTTGCTTCTTCATATTGTAAATATTGTATTTTCACCAATTCTGTCTGAAGGCATGACCATCTACCTGAAACATTTAATCATTGATCATCATCGACTGTTCAAGCAATTGTTTCCTGAAATAAATCTCCTGCCAAAACATCATTTCATGATACATTATCCCCGTAGCATAAGGCACATTGGTCCGATTTTGCACACATGGTGCATGCGTTATGAAGCCAAACATAATTTCTTCAAGCAACAATTAAAAAGTTTTAAAAACATTACAAAAACATTAGCAATAAAGCACCAGAATTACATGGCAATGCATCTCGAATCTCTGACCAAGGAAAGATTAATTTTAGGCCCAGGAAAGATGATGACACTTTCTGAGTTACATGAGGGTCGAGCAGTCGCTGCCAAATTTGGAACTGTTTTGTCAAGCAGTGTGTTTTCTGCCAAATGGGTTAAATATCATGGTACAGAGTACCGTCGTGACTTCATTATATGCACCGAAGTAGAGTGTGACATGCCTGTATTTTGTAAGATTGACATGATTGTTGTGAAAGATGACTGTGTTTTGCTCTGTGGAAAATTGATGGAAACCATGTGTTTTGATAACCATTACCATGCCTTTAAGGTCAAGCTGCATCCAGACAAGGTTCTAAAAGTTTTGCACATAAATGATCTCTTTTATTTCAAACCATTTGATGCTCAAATGAAGTATGGTACAATGGATTCTGCCTCTTATGTTGTTCCATACTGCCATTTTATGCAGACCTGAGGTCAGTGTTTTAAAGTGATGTTGTCAGGCTTACCAGAACGTAGCTGTTGATTTTATGCAGATTTGAGAGGAGTTTCTTGGCACAGCAAACATACATTGCAACCATCAATCTCGTTTTATTTGTAAGCTGACTGATTTCTGTAATGGTCGGGCAAATACACTGTTATGTTATTGTAACATCTCTTTTACTAAAGGTTTAGTGCTGAAGTACTGCATGTGGGTAAGTTGTTGGAGTGCCTGGCACGGCAGACACACTCATTCCACAACTATTCACCATTTCTTTTTTGAGTACAGCATGTGGATGAATCAAGTGCTTTTGTAAAACTCATTGTTAATATTCAAGTTTAAATCTGAAACAGTGTTTTTTTGCAATTAAACATGGAGTGTTTCATGCATTTTTCTGGTGAGTCATTTTTTCCAATGGTACATGTCTTTTGTTGGGAGAGAAACCATGTGATATTACAAAAATGCAAAAATAACACTATTTATGCATTTATGACTTAGGATTTCACTCTATCAGAGTTGATTTTTACACAGCAATATAGTAAATCATCAACACAGTGGTGTTTAAAATTAACACTTTATTGGAGTTAAATCAGCCTTCAGTGTTAACTTTCAGTCACTCAATGCGGTGTTAAAAAGTGTAGGAAATCGGAGTTGATTTGTCACCATAGTAGAGTAACTTATCATACACTGCTGAGATTCACATTGACTCTCTACAGAGTTGTATAACCTGCAGTGTTAATTAAGTTTAACACTGTCCAGTGTTCGCCAGTGTTAATTTTTTACTCAATTTTGAGTTGATTTTACTCTGAAATTTTAACACTATCTAAAGAGTTAATTTAACACCAATTCTGATAAGGACCAAATAGACTCAGAAATAGTGTTAAATTTAACTCTTTAAGTGTTAATTTAACACTTCGAAATTTACTGTGTATCAGCAACACAGAGGCTGTGATGGTGGCAGAACAGGAGAAGGCGGTTTCCATTGTCGTTTGTTGCTCTGTCTGCAAAGATGGTGCCAACAGGTGAGCTGGGCGACCGATCGCTGCTGGAAAGAGTGGCGTTGGCATCCGTCAGTACGATGGTGATGTTGTGGGGCGGTGCTTGGCTGGCAGCCTGGTACAGTTGGTCATAGAACACGTCCTTCACATCCTCATCAGCGACATCTGTGGGGGCGGAGACCACGATGACCGTCATCATGCCATGTCGGCGGAGGAAGCGAGCAGATAACAATCTGTGGCTCACGGATGTCGAGCTGATGAGAGATTTACGGAGGGCATTTGGGAAGGCAAGGGCCACGCTATAGAGGCCCGTCCGCTTCTCCGGGCCAGTACAGGTAACAGTGGTCGCCAGCTGTTATTTCACCACTTCCCTGCCATCTAACTTCACAGAGGCCTGCCAGTGTGATGTTATAACGGCGGAGCTATCGGGATAGCAGGGCGGTGGGTCCTGGGCGAAAGAGGGTCTGGACGTTCCAGGTGGCGATACGGGTCCTGAGACGAAGGTTGATCCAAGACCCAGAGGGGGAATAAGCAACCGGACAAGGGATTTGCTGATCCATCAGATCGGTGCTGGCCACTTCCTGTGTGCCTGGGGCCACTTCCTGTCTGCCTGCTGCCACTTCCTGTGTGCCTGCTGCCACTTCCTGTCTGCCTGCGGGCCACTTCCTGTCTGCCTGCTGCCACTTCCTGGGTGCCTGGGGCCACTTCCTGTCTGCCTGCTGCCACTTCCTGTCTACCTGCGGGCCACTTCCTGTCTACCTGCGGGCCACTTCCTGTGTGCCTGGGGCCACTTCCTGTCTGCCTGCTGCCACTTCCTGTCTGCCTGCTGCCACTTCCTGTCTACCTGCGTGCCACTTCCTGTCTACCTGCGGGCCACTTCCTGTCTGCCTGCTGCCACTTCCTGTGTGCCTGGGGCCACTTCCTGTGTGCCTGCTGGCCACTTCCTGTCTGTCTGCGGGCCACTTCCTGTCTGCCTGCTGCCACTTCCTGTGTGCCTGGGGCCACTTCCTGTGTGCCTGCTGGCCACTTCCTGTCTGTCTGCGGGCCACTTCCTGTCTGCCTGCGGGCCACTTCCTGTCTGCCTGCTGCCACTTCCTGTGTGCCTGGGGCCACTTCCTGTGTGCCTGCTGCCACTTCCTGTCTGCCTGCGGGCCACTTCCTGTCTGCCTGCTGCCACTTCCTGGGTGCCTGGGGCCACTTCCTGTGTGCCTGCTGGCCACTTCCTGTCTGTCTGCGGGCCACTTCCTGTCTGTCTGCGGGCCACTTCCTGTCTGCCTGCTGCCACTTCCTGTGTGCCTGGGGCCACTTCCTGTGTGCCTGCTGGCCACTTCCTGTCTGCCTGCGGGCCACTTCCTGTCTGCCTGCTGCCACTTCCTTCTTTTTTTTTTATTATTTTTTATTTAAGAGACTAAACAATGCAGAGAAACATAAAACATTGAAACAGACACACACCGTTCACACCGTTCACACCGTTCACACGTCATTACAATCAAAGGTGTCAGCCGCTCTGCCGCCAGGGGAAACTTTATCAAACAAAATAACAACGTTCATAAGAAAATAGAAAAAAACAACAATAAGCAGCCGGACCAGGGATTTCCGGATCCATCAGATCGGAGCAGAATTTCTCCATGAGAGCCAGAATCTTTACAGCCTTTAAGTTTCCAATGCTAGCGATGCATTTTATGTAAAGTTTTAGTTCTTCTAGAAAGTGGTTCCAGTTCGGTTTCTTCTCCGCTCGTTTCATTTTGTGGATATGAAATCTCCCCAGCAGTATCATTAGCTGGTTAACAGGGTTGTTTCTGTATTTTGGTGGAAGTTGGTGTTGAGAAGAATGTGGATCTCCTGGAGGCGGACGGTTCCTTTGGTTCTATTTGACAAAAAAACTCCAGCTTTAGCCCAGAAAATTTGACTGAAATTACACTGATAGAAGAGGTGTTGTATTGTTTCATCTCCTTTGCACAAAAACAGCAGCCGTAGTCTATGTCTAACTTAAATCTTTGCAATGTTTTTTTGGCTGGATAAATATTCTGAAGGATTTTAAAGGTTATTTCTTTGATTTTATTACTGATGCAGAACTCCTCCCCCACCAGCCCGGCCTGGTTCCAGTCTATTTCACCGTATATGGAGTTCCAATAGGATGTTGCTGCCGGTCGACCTGCGGGTTGAATATTATTTCTAATTAATTTGTTTGAGCATTTATTTATATCCAGTCCATTTATTAATATCTGATTTTCAATTTTCTGAGTTTGTAGATTGAATTTGGATCCTTTTAATAGTTGAATCAGGCCTTTTGGAATCCCTGAAACAATAATGTGATGTTCTATTTGTGGAGGTGAGATTTGGTACTTCATGATTAATTCATTATAACTGATTATTTCACCTCGTTCGTTTATTATTTGATTTGCCAGATAATTCCATTGTCAAACCAGGTTTTGAAAAATAAAGTTTTGTTCTTGTGTGTGATGTTTTCATGGTTCCAGAGAGCAGCTGGTTGGTGAGAAGCCCCTCTTATGAATCAGCCTCCAGGAGAGCAGCGCCTGTTTGTGGAAGTTAGAGAGCACAAGGGGGATTTTCTCTATTCTATAATTACATTTAAGCAAGAACTGAGTTCCACCCACCATATTGAATACATATTTTGGGATAGCATTCCACATGTTGAGCTCCTCTTTTATTAACCGGCATAAATAATTAATTTTGAAAGCGTTATTGAGTGTTTGAAAACTTAATCCTTCCATCCCCCCGTCTGCTTTCTTACTGCACATGACTTCCCTCTTTATATCAGTGAACCTTGTTCTTCCAGATGAAATCAAACAGAATCTTGTCCAGTTGTTTCAGAACATCTGGGCTCATCTTCATCGCTAACGACAGATAAACAGATCTTGATATTCCTTCTGCTTTAGCGAGCAAGGTTCTGCCGTACAGGCTCAAATCTCTCATGAGCCACATTCGAAATGTATTAGTTATCTGGTTAAAGCTCGGGTAGACGATGCTGTCCAACAGCACTTCTTGTCATCCTGAGTGAAACGCTCCCTGCCCCCTGGGAGAAGTCAATTATGTGGACGGAAAAAGGTGCGGAAAAAATCTGACAACTGTAGCGGCCAAAGGACAGTAAAAACTCCGACCAATCGTAAGGCGCGGACCGCTCTTCAGGAACCAATCAGATGCCGTGCTCCGCTGTCTGGACAGCCCCGTCTGCTCCGCTCCGTCTGTGTGCTCACAGGACGCCTCTCGGTAATGACGTCGTGCAGCAAAGTATCATAGTACTGTGTGCAAAGCGCTGGTCACTTCACGTTTATGTACCATGAGAGACATGAGAAACCAGGCTAACCGGGCTAACCAGGCTAAAGAAGCTAACCAGGCTAACCGGGCTAACCAGGCTAAAGAAGCTAACCAGGCTAACCGGGCTAACCAGGCTAAAGAAGCTAACCAGGCTAACCGGGCTAACCAGGCTAACCGGGCTAACCAGGCTAAAGAACCAGGCTAACCGGGCTAACCAGGCTAAAGAAGCTAACCAGGCTAACCGGGCTAACCAGGCTAACCGGCTACCAGGCTAAAGAAGCTAACCAGGCTAACCGGGCTAACCAGGCTAAAGAAGCTAACCAGGCTAAGCGGGCTAACCAGGCTAAAGAAGCTAACCAGGCTAACCGGGCTAACCAGGCTAAAGAAGCTAACCAGGCTAAAGAAGCTAACCAGGCTAACCGGGCTAACCAGGCTAAAGAAGCTAACCAGGCTAACCGGGCTAACCAGGCTAACCGGGCTAACCAGGCTAAAGAAGCTAACCAGGCTAACCGGGCTAACCAGGCTAACCGGGCTAACCAGGCTAAAGAAGCTAACCAGGCTAACCGGGCTAACCAGGCTAAAGAAGCTAACCAGGCTAACCGGGCTAACCAGGCTAAAGAAGCTAACCAGGCTAAAGAAGCTAACCAGGCTAACCGGGCTAACCAGGCTAAAGAAGCTAACCAGGCTAACCGGGCTAACCAGGCTAAAGAAGCTAACCAGGCTAACCGGGCTAACCAGGCTAACCGGGCTAACCAGGCTAAAGAAGCTAACCAGGCTAACCGGGCTAACCAGGCTAAAGAAGCTAGCCAGGCTAACCGGGCTAACCAGGCTAAAGAAGCTAGCCAGGCTAACCGGGCTAACCTGGGCAGCCTGCAGGGTGAGTGGGGGACCGGTCAGGACCGGTTCTGAGTTGGGGGGTTCTGGGTTGGGGGTTCACACCCAGACGGTTCACTCTCACACACACACACACACACACACACACACACACACACCTCCTGTCTTGACCGCTGTGGTGAGGAGGTCAAGAGGTCAGGGTCACGGTGAGGCTGGGTGGGTGTGGCCTCTGTCCAGAGGTCAGGTTGCAGGTTTGAGTCCAGAGTTCAGACGCCGTATGACGAGGCTTCAGCGGGGCGAGACGTAGCAATCCTCACTGTCCCCGCTGTCCTAGAGGACGGCTGTCCCCTGGAGGACAGCTCCAGAACGTCTGGTCCCCCCGGGACTGATGAGGGTCTGAGCTGCCGTGGCTCTGCTGCCCCCCTGCGGGGTCATTTATTCCCGATGCTTCGTTCACTCCGGCAGCGAGCAGCGCGGCGCCGCTCGCCCCGGTTGGCTGCGTGTGCGTCGTGCGACCCGGCAGCGGCGCTGACTTCGCTTCTGTCGCCGGCGGTCTGTTTACTTGCTTGATAAAGCCGACGGCGGCGCGGCGGCGAGTCCAGGCGACGGGTCTGGATTCAGAATATTTTGCAGCGGCGTTCAGAGTACGGCGAGTTTCACCGTTTACTCCAGGAGCTGCGGCGGGATGAAGGACGCCTTCAGCGGGACGTCCGTCTCTCCCGGTCCGGTTTGACGAGCTGCTGTCCCGCCTCGGCGCTCTGTGCCCCCGGGGACCCGACCTCTCCGTGAACTCAGGGTTTGACCAGCAGTAAACCCCGTTTGACCACAGTCGGTCTCCTCAGGTCACGGGACCCGGCCTGCTCGCTGGTCCTCCTCCAGCTCCTTCAGTTCCTGTAACGATGAAACTGCGACGAAGGGCTCAGGGCGAGGCAGACCGCTGTGGCCAGTTCCTCCTCCATTTCTGGCGTTTCCCGGAGGCTCTGGTCCGTCATAAACGACGTCATGTAGAGCGGCTCTGCGATTGGTTCGCCGCTCGCAAACTCGCTCAAAAGTTCAACATTCCTAAATATCAGTGGTGCGAGAGGAGCGGTCCGCGAGGTCTGCGAGGGTGGAGCGGTCCGCGAGGTCTGCGAGGGTGGAGCGGTCCACGAGGTCTGCGAGGGTGGAGCGGTCCGCGAGGGTGGAGCGGTCCGCGAGGTCTGCGAGGGTGGAGCGGTCCACGAGGTCTGCGAGGGTGGAGCGGTCCGCGAGGGTGGAGCGGTCCGCGAGGTCTGCGAGGGTGGAGCGGTCCACGAGGTCTGCGAGGGTGGAGCGGTCCGCGAGGGTGGAGCGGTCCGCGAGGTCTGCGAGGGTGGAGTGGTCTGCGAGGGTGGAGCGGTCTGCGAGGGTGGAGCGGTCTGCGAGGGTGGAGCGGTCTGCGAGGGTGGAGCGGTCCGCGAGGGTGGAGCGGTCCGCGAGGCCGCCACTGAGTTCGCTGAATTGTCGCCGCTTCCTGGCTGCTCGAAAACCACATATTTTCTACCCAGCAGCCGTTTGGGCTGAAGAGTTGACCCTGATGCTGGGTCAGGATTTATCAGCGGGTCTGGGAAAGTTACTTTACAGTAAACATGTAATCCCTCAGAATTCAGAAACACGTGCCCTCTGCCATGCAAGGCTGTCAAACCCTCCACTGGAGGCCAGCTGGGGCTCAGGGCAGTTCATTGACATGTAGAGGAAAAGATTTGAACTAACAACCTTACATCTGCTAAACAACCACTCTACCAGCTGAGCCACAGCCACACATGAGTATAAAGAGAGGGATGTCATGTGTCTGTTCCTTCTTAGCCATTGCAATAATCCTCTGTGAGAACACTGGACTCCAGTTTTCTGTTGCGTTTGTTGCCAGAAGTCTCCAGATGCCAGAAGGAGAAGGAGCTGCAGGAGTGTTCAAAATGGTGATTTTGTTCAAATCATCAACTCACTCTGCTGGGTCGACACAATTCATCTAATTTGGGGTAAAAGTGACTCAATCTGCACAAAATCTAGGGCTACCCAGGAAATGTGTTGGGAAAATAACCCAGCAGGTTTCAGAGTGAGGACTGCTGCTGTGTCCTCAGTTATTTCATGTAGAGTCTAATGAATGATCTGAGGTGAAGATGTTTTTACTTGCTGTGTGTGAGATCTGAACACATAGTGTGGTTTTGATCACAAGAGAACTGGTTTTGAGGTGATAATTCGATTTTGACAGAAATGTCTGAGGTTTTTGTGAATGTAGTGTGGATTTTTGGATTTGTGTTTAAGGTTTTGAGAAAATGGATGGAGGTTTCAAAAAATGTGTTTTAGCAATTGTGAAAAACTGTAATCCATTGTGTCCCGCGTGTCCTCCTCCCCTTGTGTCTCTGGAACGTGTAAGACTGTTGTCCCGAGTGTTTTAGCCCGGCTCCATCACCGCCGAGTCCGCCGCGCCGTGCCTCTGACCGCCATGATCACCGTGGCTGGGTGGAGGATTCCATGTCTGTTAACGCCCTAGTGTGTGTGTGTGTGTGTGTGTGTGTGTGTGTGTGTGTGTGTGTGTGTGTGTGTGTGTGTTGCTGTGGAGGGTCTACTGAACTACCCACTGAGGGGAAACAGACCTCCTCTCAGGGTGCTCTGGGTTCTGCCGGGTTCTTCTGGGTTCTGCCGGGTTCTTCTGGGTTCTTCTGGGTTCTTCTGGGTTCTGCTGGGCTCTGCTGGGCTCTGCCGGGTTCTGCCGGGTTCTTCTGGGTTCTTCTGGGTTCTTCTGGGTTCTGCTGGGCTCTGCTGGGCTCTGCCGGGTTCTGCCGGGTTCTGCCAGGTTCTTCTGGGTTCTTCTGGGTTCTGCCGGGTTCTTCTGGGTTCTGCTGGGTTCTTCTGGGTTCTGCCGGGTTCTTCTGGGTTCTGCTGGGTTCTTCTGGGTTCTGCCGGGCTCTGCTGGGCTCTGCCGGGTTCTGCCGGGTTCTTCTGGGTTCTTCTGGGTTCTGCCGGATTCTGCTCACCCTGCACTGCTTCATCTGCACTGATGTTCCCGACTAATGCTCCGCTCTGCCCTGCTCCTCAGGTTCTGTTCAGAACCTCCAGAACCTCTCTGGTTCTGGAGGGTCCAGAGTCCGCCTCACCGCTGTCCCACATGTCCAACATGAAGAGTCTCAGCAGGAGTCTCCGCTCTGCAGGTTCTGCCGGAGAACAGGAGATCATAAAGACCAAAGAGACGCAGGTCCGGGAGGCTCCAGCAGGGGGCAATGATGCTGTTTAGAAGAGAACCCGGGTCAATCAGCACACAGAGCTCCTGGTTCCAGACCCGGCTCTGGTCTCTGGATCCGGTTCTTCTGGATCAGACTCTGATTTTCACATCAATCAGCCAATCACAGCGCCTCCTCTGTCCCCGTGGTGCGGTCATGTGACCGGCTGGACCAATCACATTACATCTGGTCTACAGAGTCCAGTATGGGTCCTGTTGGTCCGGCTGTGGGACCAGAACCAGGACCTGGTCCTGCTGGGCCTGGAGGGTCCATGAAGCTGCCTGGTTGGTAGAATTCAGTTCTGAGGAGGTCTCTGGTTCTGGATCAGACAGAAACAGGTTCATAGTGGAACTCTGTAGGGTAGGGACCCTAAAAATAGAAAAGGGTTCTCTGATCCTCTGATGAACCTGATGGACCCTCCAGACCCTCAAGACCCTCCAGAACCTCTGATGGACACTCCAGACCCTCAAGACCCTCCAGAACCTCTGATGGACCCTCCAGACCCTCAAGACCCTCCAGAACCTCTGATGGACACTCCAGACCCTCAAGACCCTCCAGAACCTCTGATGGACACTCCAGACCCTCAAGACCCTCCAGAACCTCTGATGGACACTCCAGACCCTCAAGACCCTCCAGAACCTCTGATGGACCCTCCAGACCCTCAAGACCCTCCAGACCCTCTGATGGACACTCCAGACCCTCAAGACCCTCCAGAACCTCTGATGGACACTCCAGACCCTCAAGACCCTCCAGAACCTCTATAGCTCTAAAGGGCTGCTAATCACACACAGCATGCACTGTGAGAGAGAGAGGGGGGGGGGGGGCAGAGGGAGAGAGAGAGAGAGAGAGAGAGAGAGAGAGAGAGAGAGAGAGAGAGAGGAGGGGGGAGGGAGAGAGAGCGGGAGGGGGGGCGGAGGGCCACAGTGCTATCAGCTGCTGCAGGCTGGACAGGCGCACCGGGTGGAGGCTGATAGAGAGACAGAGGGTGGAGGCTGATAGAGAGAGAGAGAGAGAGAGAGAGAGAGAGAGAGAGAGAGAGAGGGTGGAGGACGGAGTCTCTCTGCCGCTCCTGAAGCTCGACCCGCCGCGGAGCGAGGACATCCTGCGGATGAGGCTCCGCCACCGGTGAGTCCGGGTCCGGGTCCGGGTCCGGGTACGGCCCGCGGGTCCGGATCCAGCCTGCGGGTTCGAGTCCAGCCCGCGGGTCCGGCTCCGGGTCCGGTTCAAGCCGGATTCTTTCCTCTTTCTCGGTTTGTTTCGTGTGTTTGCAGAACCTCCTCCACCCTGTCAGAGGAGGAAGCTGCCAGCGTGTGTGTGTGTGTGTGTGTGTGTGTGTGTGTGTGTGTGTGTGTGTGTGTCATTGTGTGTGTCATTGTGTGTGTGTGTGTGTGTGTCATTGTGTGTGTGGTGTGTCATTGTGTGTGTGTGTGTGTGTGTGTGTGTGTGTGTGTGTGTGTGTGTGTGTGTGTGTGTGTCAATAGCTTTCAGGCTCGTGTTTCCTCACTCCTCCAGAGAGCAGCAGTTACTCACTGCTGCTCTCTGGAGGGTGGAGGAGAGAACAGACAGACTGTCAGTAAACAGAGGAACCTGGTGGAACCTGCAGGAACCTGGTGGAACCTGCAGGAACCTGCAGGAACCTGCAGGAACCTGCAGGAACCTGGTGGAACCTGCAGGAACCTGCAGGAACCTGCAGGAACCTGCAGGAACCTGGAGGAACCTGGTGGAACCTGCAGGAACCTGCAGGAACCTGGTGGAACCTGCAGGAACCTGCAGGAACCTGGTGGAACCTGCAGGAACCTGCAGGAACCTGGTGGAACCTGCAGGAACCTGGTGGAACCTGCAGGAACCTGGAGGAACCTGGAGGAACCTGGTGGAACCTGGTGGAACCTGGAGGAACCTGGTGGAACCTGGAGGAACCTGGTGGAACCTGGAGGAACCTGGAGGAACCTGGAGGAACCTGGTGGAACCTGGTGGAACCTGGAGGAACCTGGTGGAACCTGGTGGAACCTGGTGGAACCTGGAGATGTTCGGCTGTAGTGAGGAAGTTTCCAGAGACTCTAGTCTCCGTCGCGGCACTGCCTTGCTCAAAGGCTGACGGCGTCAGTCGGACTTTCAGTTCTCAGCTGGAGGCTTTTCTCGTCTCACTGTGTCTGTCTTCACACTGACCTGGACACGAGACACCGGGGACACCGAGGACACCAGGGACACCGAGGACACCGGGGATACCCAGGACATTGAGTCACCGGGGACACCGGGGACAGGAGGGGACGGGAAGCAGGGTGAGGACAGAGGACGGCATCCAGCCTCCCGCTTGCCCTGGTCCTGGTCCTCATGCTCGACCTCGTCCCCATCCTCGTCCTGGTCCTGGTCCTGATCCTCGTCCTGGTCCTTGTCCTGATCCCAGTCATGGTCCTGGTCCTGGTCCTGGTCCCAGTCCTGATCGTGGTCCCGGTCCTTGTCCTGGTCCCAGTCCAGTCCAGTCCTGGTCCCTGTCCAGTCCAACTCGCTTCGCGGCCTCCAGAAGCATCCAAGACAGATCTACACCCACGGTGTCCAATCTGTGGTCCGGGGCCATCTGCGGCCCCCCACTCCCATCGAGGGACGGAGCTCGAGGACGAAAAGCAGAAGACAAACGAGTGTTTCCTTCCTGTCTCCTCAGACGGCGCCATGTTGCCCCGTAACCTGAGAGTGGGCGGGGCCGACCTGCCGGGGGCGGAGTCCAGCCAGGTGCCTCTGATTGGATACCGACCGCTGCCCCCCGACGGAGCCGCTCCGGCCGCCGGCCGCCCCGACGCGCCGCAGGTCAGTGTCCCGAGACCCAGACGGTCCCGACCGGGAGCAGGGAGAACATGAAGCCTCCTAATTAAAATAATAATAATAATAATACATTTTATTTGTACAGCGCTGTTCAGGACAGTCAAAGTCGCTTCACAACACACAAAAAAATAAAACACAGCAGCAGAAAATCAACAGCAGAAAAAACATCAAAAGCATTTCTGAACAGGGGGGTTTGAGTTCTTTCTTGAAGGGGGGGTCGGAGCAGTCACGGAGAGGTGGGGGCAGTGAGTTCCAGACGGTGGGGGCGGAGATGGACAAGGCTCTGTCTCCCCAGGTTCCTGCAGTCCCAGCATGCACCAGGGGCCTCTCTGGCCGGCCTCGGGTCTTGTCAGGGGTCAGAGGTCATGATCAGGCTGATGTTTTATCAGTCTTCATGTTCTCCCTGTGGTTTCGATCACCCTGTTCTCTGGTGGTGGTCTGGACTAACGGTGGTCTGGATCGGGGGGGTTCTGCACCAAACCAGGATCAGGGATTCAACCGGCAAACTGTGGTGATCCTGGACGAAGTTAGCCTCAAGTCGGTTGCACAAAAGCTGGTCAAGTTAATCCCGGACTAGTTACCATGGCAACTGATGCTCTGCAGCTAGCTGCTCCACACCAGGCTAGCTACCAGGACTAGTTACCATGGCAACTGATGCTCTGCAGCTAGCTGCTCCACACCAGGCTAGCTACCAGGACTAGTTACCATGGCGACTGATGCTCTGCAGCTAGCAGCTCCACACCAGGCTAGCTACCAGGACTAGTTACCATGGCGACTGATGCTCTGCAGCTAGCTGCTCCACACCAGGCTAGCTACCAGGCGCTGCTCTGCTGTCTGGAATGTGAGACGTGGGCGTGGTTTATGAGAAGTGGGTGTGGTTAATGAGAAGTGGGCGTGGTTTGCAGCATTTCCTGCTTTTTCCACTCATTCCATCATTTCTTCCTCCTGCAGCCAAACCTTCCCGCTGGAGTCTGCTGGTTGACTGTAGTATATTTTGTTTACAGATTCTATGAAGCCCCCCGTTGAGACATAAGGCCCCTGAAAACATGGTCTGTGACGTCTTTTGTTTTTTTTTGGGGGGGGGGACGGGTGTATTTCCTGTATTTTATTATTATGACTTGTGTGTGATCATAGTCATGGACCAGAGGCAGAATGAGGCCGCTGCTCGTGATGATCTGAGCTTCACTGTTTCACTTTATTAAAGATGCGGCCTGCATGCAGTACCTGTCCTCACCACTGAAGCGTGGGGGCGCTGTCCTGCCCCCGACCGCCGGTATAGTTCACACTGCTGCTCGTCTCGGTGAAGGAAGACACTCGTCCTTGTTCCATGTTCAGCCTGAGACTCTGGGATGGATCTGGTGGTCTAGAGGAACGCTGTGACGCCCCTGATCCAGAGGATCCAGCCCGGGCTGGACTCACCGTGTCTTTTCATCCCGGCTCGACAAACGAGCAACCGCTGAATCCCCGAAACCCCGACTGGGCTGACTGAAGCCCCGCCTCCTCGTTATCCTGGAGGGATTCATCCTGGTTTGTGCAGAACCCCCCTGGTGCTCTGGTGTAATTTGACACCTGGATCCTCAGGGTTCTCCAGCTCCAGTCTGGAGGAAGTTCTCTGTCCTCTGCTCCGGTTCTGGAGCGTCCAGGTTCTTACAGACCGTCCAGACTTCGCTCTCCTCCTGTATCTCTGTCCCCCTGTCAGTCCAGCAGTGTCTCCGTCCTCAGACTACAGTCAGCCGTCCTGGTCCCAGGGCCGCTTCATGCTGGACTCTCTGGAGGAGCAGATCAGTAGAAGCTTCCGGCGCCTCCTGCTGGACCGGACCAGTTAAAACCACAAGCTGAGCTCCTGCAGCCCCAGACCAGAGACCAGCAGAGACCAGCTGGTCCGTTCAGACCAGAGACCAGCAGAGACCAGCTGGTCCGTTCAGACCAGAGACCAGCAGAGACCAGCTGGTCCGTTCAGACCAGAGACCAGCAGAGACCAGCTGGTCCATCCGGCTACTTGATTGACAGGTCTGCTCTGGAAGGACAGACAGATGCGTCCAGCGTCCAGCAGGTTGACGTTCAGTGTTATTTCCCAGAATGCCTCAGTATGACTGGTTTTAAGTCCTTTTTGGTTCCGTGGAACCAGGACTAGTTCCTGGACTTCCTGCCCTGCAGACCCTCATGCTTCTGTAGTCTGGTTTTCCTGATCTTTTGCAGTCCTCTGCAGTCAGACCAGGAGACACGAGGTCTGTCCTCATGTCTCCTGAGGAGTCCTGGACATCAGGTCTGTCCTCATGTCTCCTGAGGAGTCCTGGACATCAGGTCTTAACCAGAGTGGTTCTCCAGGTTCGGGTCTGGTCTTTGTCCCTCTTATCCAGCCTCAGGCTCAGAGCCGCAGGGTCACGTGCACAAATCCACAGGGGTCAGGGGTCACCGAGAGGAGCCCTGGTAGGGGGAAGCTGGTGGGGCTTCTGCTCCCTGGCCCC
>NW_021941285.1:31492-78940 GCF_902148845.1 Salarias fasciatus
GTTTCAAAATGGTGATTTTGTTCAAATCATCAACTCACTCTGCTGGGTCGGCACAATTCATCTAATTTGGGGTAAAAGTGACTCAATCTGCACAAAATCTAGGGCTACCCAGGAAATGGGTTGGGAAAATAACCCAGCAGGTTTCAGAGTGTGGACTGCTGCTGTGTCCTCAGTGATTTCATGTAGTGTCTAATGAACGATCTGAGGTGAAGATGTTTCTACCTGCTGTGTGTGAGATCTGAACGCAGAGTGTGGTTTTGATCACAAGAGAACTGGTTTTGAGGCGATAATTCGATTTTGACAGAAATGTCTGAGGTTTTTGTGAATGTAGTGTGGATTTTTGGATTTGTGTTTAAGGTTTTGAGAAAATGGATGGAGGTTTCAAGAAATGTGTTTTAGCAATTGTGAAAAACTGTAATCCATTGTGTCCCGCGTGTCCTCCTCCCCTTGTGTCTCTGGAACGTGTAAGACTGTTGTCCCGAGTGTTTGAGCCCGGCTCCATCACCGCCGAGTCCGCCGCGCCGTGCCTCTGACCGCCATGATCACCGTGGCTGGGTGGAGGATTCCATGTCTGTTAATGCCCTGGTGTGTGTGTGTGTGTGTGTGTGTGTGTGTGTGTTGCTGTGGAGGGTCTACTGAACTACCCACTGAGGGGAAACAGACCTCCTCTCAGGGTGCTCTGGGTTCTGCCGGGTTCTTCTGGGTTCTGCCGGGTTCTTCTGTGTTCTGCCGGGCTCTGCTGGGCTCTGCCGGGTTCTGCCGGGTTCTTCTGGGTTCTTCTGGGTTCTGCCGGGTTCTTCTGGGTTCTGCCGGGCTCTGCTGGGCTCTGCTGGGCTCTGCCGGGTTCTGCGGGTTCTGCCGGGTTCTTCTGGGTTCTTCTGGGTTCTGCCGGATTCTGCTCACCCTGCACTGCTTCATCTGCACTGATGTTCCCGACTAATGCTCCGCTCTGCCCTGCTCCTCAGGTTCTGTTCAGAACCTCCAGAACCTCTCTGGTTCTGGAGGGTCCAGAGTCCGCCTCACCGCTGTCCCACATGTCCAACATGAAGAGTCTCAGCAGGAGTCTCCGCTCTGCAGGTTCTGCCGGAGAACAGGAGATCATAAAGACCAAAGAGACGCAGGTCCGGGAGGCTCCAGCAGGGGGCGATGATGCTGTTTAGAAGAGAACCCGGGTCAATCAGCACACAGAGCTCCTGGTTCCAGACCCGGCTCTGGTCTCTGGATCGGGTTCTTCTGGATCAGACTCTGATTTTCACATCAATCAGCCAATCACAGCGCCTCCTCTGTCCCCGTGGTGCGGTCATGTGACCGGCTGGACCAATCACATTACATCTGGTCTACAGAGTCCAGTATGGGTCCTGTTGGTCCGGCTGTGGGACCAGAACCAGGACCTGGTCCTGCTGGGCCTGGAGGGTCCATGAAGCTGCCTGGTTGGTAGAATTCAGTTCTGAGGAGGTCTCTGGTTCTGGATCAGACAGAAACAGGTTCATAGTGGAACTCTGTAGGGTAGGGACCCTAAAAATAGAAAAGGGTTCTCTGATCCTCTGATGAACCTGATGGACCCTCCAGACCCTCAAGACCCTCCAGAACCTCTGATGGACCCTCCAGACCCTCAAGACCCTCCAGACCCTCTGATGGACCCTCCAGACCCTCAAGACCCTCCAGAACCTCTGATGGACCCTCCAGACCCTCAAGACCCTCCAGACCCTCTGATGGACCCTCCAGACCCTCAAGACCCTCCAGAACCTCTGATGGACCCTCCAGACCCTCAAGACCCTCCAGAACCTCTGATGGACCCTCCAGACCCTCAAGACCCTCCAGAACCTCTATAGCTCTAAAGGCTGCTAATCACACACAGCATGCACTGTGAGAGAGAGAGAGGGGGGGGAGAGAGGGAGAGAGAGAGCGAGAGGAGAGGGGAGAGAGAGAGGAGAGGGGAGAGAGAGAGAGGGAGAGAGAGAGCGAGAGGAGGGGGAGAGAGAGAGGGAGAGAGAGAGAGAGAGGAGGGGGGAGGGAGAGAGAGAGGAGGGGGGGCGGAGGGCCACAGTGCTATCAGCTGCTGCAGGCTGGACAGGCGCACCGGGTGGAGGCTGATAGAGAGAGAGAGAGAGAGAGAGAGAGAGAGAGAGAGAGAGAGAGAGAGAGAGAGGGTGGAGGACGGAGTCTCTCTGCCGCTCCTGAAGCTCGACCCGCCGCGGAGCGAGGACATCCTGCGGATGAGGCTCCGCCACCGGTGAGTCCGGGTCCGGGTCCGGGTACGGCCCGCGGGTCCGGATCCAGCCTGCGGGTTCGAGTCCAGCCCGCGGGTCCGGCTCCGGGTCCGGTTCAAGCCGGATTCTTTCCTCTTTCTCGGTTTGTTTCGTGTGTTTGCAGAACCTCCTCCACCCTGTCAGAGGAGGAAGCTGCCAGCGTGTGTGTGGTGTGTGTGTGTGTGTGTGTGTGTGTGTGTGTGTGTGTGTGTCATTGTGTGTGTGTGTGTGTGTGTGTGTGTGTGTCATTGTGTGTGTGTGTGTGTGTGTGTGTGTCATTGTGTGTGTCATTGTGTGTGTGTGTGTGTGTGTGTGTGTGTGTGTGTGTGTGTCATTGTGTGTGTGTGTGTGTGTGTGTGTCATTGTGTGTGTCATTGTGTGTGTGTGTGTGTGTGTGTGTGTGTGTGTGTGTGTGTGTGTGTGTGTGTGTGTGTGTGTGTGTGTGTGTGTGTCAATAGCTTTCAGGCTCGTGTTTCCTCACTCCTCCAGAGAGCAGCAGTTACTCACTGCTGCTCTCTGGAGGGTGGAGGAGAGAACAGACAGACTGTCAGTAAACAGAGGAACCTGCAGGAACCTGCAGGAACCTGGAGGAACCTGGTGGAACCTGCAGGAACCTGGTGGAACCTGGAGGAACCTGGTGGAACCTGCAGGAACCTGCAGGAACCTGGTGGAACCTGCAGGAACCTGGTGGAACCTGGAGGAACCTGGTGGAACCTGCAGGAACCTGCAGGAACCTGGTGGAACCTGCAGGAACCTGCAGGAACCTGCAGGAACCTGCAGGAACCTGGTGGAACCTGGAGGAACCTGGAGGAACCTGGTGGAACCTGCAGGAACCTGCAGGAACCTGCAGGAACCTGCAGGAACCTGGTGGAACCTGGAGGAACCTGGTGGAACCTGGTGGAACCTGGAGGAACCTGCAGGAACCTGGTGGAACCTGGTGGAACCTGCAGGAACCTGGTGGAACCTGCAGGAACCTGGTGGAACCTGCAGGAACCTGCAGGAACCTGGTGGAACCTGGTGGAACCTGGTGGAACCTGCAGGAACCTGGTGGAACCTGCAGGAACCTGCAGGAACCTGCAGGAACCTGGTGGAACCTGGTGGAACCTGGAGGAACCTGGTGGAACCTGGTGGAACCTGGAGGAACCTGGTGGAACCTGGTGGAACCTGGAGGAACCTGGTGGAACCTGGTGGAACCTGGTGGAACCTGGAGGAACCTGGTGGAACCTGGAGGAACCTGGTGGAACCTGGTGGAACCTGGAGGAACCTGGAGGAACCTGGTGGAACCTGGAGGAACCTGGTGGAACCTGGAGGAACCTGGTGGAACCTGGAGGAACCTGGAGATGTTCGGCTGTAGTGAGGAAGTTTCCAGAGACTCTAGTCTCCGTCGCGGCACTGCCTTGCTCAAAGGCTGACGGCGTCAGTCGGACTTTCAGTTCTCAGCTGGAGGCTTTTCTCGTCTCACTGTGTCTGTCTTCACACTGACCTGGACACGAGACACCGGGGACACCGAGGACACCAGGGACACCGAGGACACCGGGGATACCCAGGACATTGAGTCACCGGGGACACCGGGGACAGGAGGGGACGGGAAGCAGGGTGAGGACAGAGGACGGCATCCAGCCTCCCGCTTGCCCTGGTCCTGGTCCTCATGCTCGACCTCGTCCCCATCCTCGTCCTGGTCCTGGTCCTGATCCTCGTCCTGGTCCTTGTCCTGATCCCAGTCATGGTCCTGGTCCTGGTCCTGGTCCCAGTCCTGATCGTGGTCCCGGTCCTTGTCCTGGTCCCAGTCCAGTCCAGTCCTGGTCCCTGTCCAGTCCAACTCGCTTCGCGGCCTCCAGAAGCATCCAAGACAGATCTACACCCACGGTGTCCAATCTGTGGTCCGGGGCCATCTGCGGCCCCCCACTCCCATCGAGGGACGGAGCTCGAGGACGAAAAGCAGAAGACAAACGAGTGTTTCCTTCCTGTCTCCTCAGACGGCGCCATGTTGCCCCGTAACCTGAGAGTGGGCGGGGCCGACCTGCCGGGGGCGGAGTCCAGCCAGGTGCCTCTGATTGGATACCGACCGCTGCCCCCCGACGGAGCCGCTCCGGCCGCCGGCCGCCCCGACGCGCCGCAGGTCAGTGTCCCGAGACCCAGACGGTCCCGACCGGGAGCAGGGAGAACATGAAGCCTCCTAATTAAAATAATAATAATAATAATAATAATAATAATAATACATTTTATTTGTACAGCGCTGTTCAGGACAGTCAAAGTCGCTTCACAACACACAAAAAAATAAAACACAGCAGCAGAAAATCAACAGCAGAAAAAACATCAAAAGCATTTCTGAACAGGGGGGTTTGAGTTCTTTCTTGAAGGGGGGGTCGGAGCAGTCACGGAGAGGTGGGGGCGGAGATGGACAAGGCTCTGTCTCCCCAGGTTCCTGCAGTCCCAGCATGCACCAGGGGCCTCTCTGGCCGGCCTCGGGTCTTGTCAGGGGTCAGAGGTCATGATCAGGCTGATGTTTTATCAGTCTTCATGTTCTCCCTGTGGTTTCGATCACCCTGTTCTCTGGTGGTGGTCTGGACTAACGGTGGTCTGGATCAGGGGGCTCTGCACCAAACCAGGATCAGGGATTCAACCGGCAAACTGTGGTGATCCTGGACGAAGTTAGCCTCAAGTCGGTTGCACAAAAGCTGGTCAAGTTAATCCCGGACTAGTTACCATGGCGACTGATGCTCTGCAGCTAGCAGCTCCACACCAGGCTAGCTACCAGGACTAGTTACCATGGCGACTGATGCTCTGCAGCTAGCTGCTCCACACCAGGCTAGCTACCAGGACTAGTTACCATGGCGACTGATGCTCTGCGGCTAGCTGCTCCACACCAGGCTAGCTACCAGGACTAGTTACCATGGTGACTGATGCTCTGCAGCTAGCTGCTCCACACCAGGCTAGCTACCAGGACTAGTTACCATGGCGACTGATGCTCTGCAGCTAGCTGCTCCACACCAGGCTAGCTACCAGGACTAGTTACCATGGCGACTGATGCTCTGCGGCTAGCTGCTCCACACCATGCTAGCTACCAGGACTAGTTACCATGGCGACTGATGCTCTGCGGCTAGCTGCTCCACACCAGGCTAGCTACCAGGACTAGTTACCATGGCGACTGATGCTCTGCGGCTAGCTGCTCCACACCAGGCTAGCTACCAGGACTAGTTACCATGGCGACTGATGCTCTGCGGCTAGCTGCTCCACACCAGGCTAGCTACCAGGCGCTGCTCTGCTGTCTGGAATGTGAGACGTGGGCGTGGTTTATGAGAAGTGGGTGTGGTTAATGAGAAGTGGGCGTGGTTTGCAGCATTTCCTGCTTTTTCCACTCATTCCATCATTTCTTCCTCCTGCAGCCAAACCTTCCCGCTGGAGTCTGCTGGTTGACTGTAGTATATTTTGTTTACAGATTCTATGAAGCCCCCCGTTGAGACATAAGGCCCCTGAAAACATGGTCTGTGACGTCTTTTGTTTTTTTTTGGGGGGGGGGGACGGGTGTATTTCCTGTATTTTATTATTATGACTTGTGTGTGATCATAGTCATGGACCAGAGGCAGAATGAGGCCGCTGCTCGTGATGATCTGAGCTTCACTGTTTCACTTTATTAAAGATGCGGCCTGCATGCAGTACCTGTCCTCACCACTGAAGCGTGGGGGCGCTGTCCTGCCCCCGACCGCCGGTATAGTTCACACTGCTGCTCGTCTCGGTGAAGGAAGACACTCGTCCTTGTTCCATGTTCAGCCTGAGACTCTGGGATGGATCTGGTGGTCTAGAGGAACGCTGTGACGCCCCTGATCCAGAGGATCCAGCCCGGGCTGGACTCACCGTGTCTTTTCATCCCGGCTCGACAAACGAGCAACCGCTGAATCCCAGAAACCCCGACTGGGCTGACTGAAGCCCCGCCTCCTCGTTATCCTGGAGGGATTCATCCTGGTTTGTGCAGAACCCCCCTGGTGCTCTGGTGTAATTTGACACCTGGATCCTCAGGGTTCTCCAGCTCCAGTCTGGAGGAAGTTCTCTGTCCTCTGCTCCGGTTCTGGAGCGTCCAGGTTCTTACAGACCGTCCAGACTTCGCTCTCCTCCTGTATCTCTGTCCCCCTGTCAGTCCAGCAGTGTCTCCGTCCTCAGACTACAGTCAGCCGTCCTGGTCCCAGGGCCGCTTCATGCTGGACTCTCTGGAGGAGCAGATCAGTAGAAGCTTCCGGCGCCTCCTGCTGGACCGGACCAGTTAAAACCACAAGCTGAGCTCCTGCAGCCCCAGACCAGAGACCAGCAGAGACCAGCTGGTCCGTTCAGACCAGAGACCAGCAGAGACCAGCAGAGACCAGCTGGTCCGTTCAGACCAGAGACCAGCAGAGACCAGCTGGTCCGTTCAGACCAGAGACCAGCAGAGACCAGCTGGTCCATCCGGCTACTTGATTGACAGGTCTGCTCTGGAAGGACAGACAGATGCGTCCAGCGTCCAGCAGGTTGACGTTCAGTGTTATTTCCCAGAATGCCTCAGTATGACTGGTTTTAAGTCCTTTTTGGTTCCGTGGAACCAGGACTAGTTCCTGGACTTCCTGCCCTGCAGACCCTCATGCTTCTGTAGTCTGGTTTTCCTGATCTTTTGCAGTCCTCTGCAGTCAGACCAGGAGACACGAGGTCTGTCCTCATGTCTCCTGAGGAGTCCTGGACATCAGGTCTGTCCTCATGTCTCCTGAGGAGTCCTGGACATCAGGTCTGTCCTCATGTCTCCTGAGGAGTCCTGGACATCAGGTCTGTCCTCATGTCTCCTGAGGAGTCCTGGACATCAGGTCTTACCAGAGTGGGTTCTCCAGGTTCGGGTCTGGTCTTTGTCCCTCTTTATCCAGCCTCAGGCTCAGAGCCGCAGGGTCACGTGCACAAATCCACAGGGGTCAGGGGTCACCGAGAGGAGCCCTGGTAGGGGGAAGCTGGTGGGGCTTCTGCTCCCTGGCCCCGCCCCTTCACTGCATGCCGTGGTCAGTTGTCTCCAGCTGTGTGACGGTGTGTAGCTGAGCTTTGAGCAGGCTGCCAGGGTCCGGGTCCGGTCCGGGTTCGGGTCCGGGTCAGGTCCGGTCCGGTCCAGGAGCAGGCTGGGGGACAGCAGCTGTCCCACCAGACTCTTGGCTGCTCTACTGTTTGTTAGGCTCTGGGCGGCGTCCTGCTTCCTGCTTCCTGCTTCCTGTTTGTCTCCAGTCATTATGCACTTCCTGCATGCCTGGGGGGGGGGGGGGACCGGAGCGGGAGCCCAAGCAGCTGGTAGTAGAGGCCTGGGTGGGGCTGGGGGGAGGGGGGGTTTGAGTTCTGATACCCCGGGTCTCGGGGTACGTGGCTGGAACTCTGGGGGGGCGCACTTGCCGGTACTCCTGGGACTGGTCTCTCCCTTGGGTCCTGGGCTCTCTGCTCGGCCCCCCCTGGGTGCCCGGTGCCTGTGTGCCCGGTGCCTGGGGGGGGAGTGCAGGGGGGGCTGGTGCCTGGGGGGGCCGGTGCCTGGGGGGGGGCCGGTGCAGGGGGGGCTGGTGCCTGGGGGGGCCGGTGCCTGGGGGGGGCCGGTGCAGGGGGGGCTGGTGCCTGGGGGGGGAGTGCAGGGGGGCCGGTGCCTGGGGGGCTGGTGCCTGGGGGGCTGGTGCCTGGGGGGGCCGGTGCAGGGGGGCCGGTGCCTGGGGGGCTGGTGCCTGGGGGGCTGGTGCCTGGGGGGGGCCGGTGCAGGGGGGCCGGTGCCTGGGGGGCTGGTGCCTGGGGGGCTGGTGCCTGGGGGGGGCCGGTGCAGGGGGGCGGTGCCTGGGGGGGCTGGTGCCTGGGGGGGTAGTGCAGGGGGGGGGGCGGTGCCTGGGGGGGCTGGTGCCTGGGGGGGCTGGTGCCTGGGGGGGGGGCCGGTGCCTGGGGGGGCCGGTGCAGGGGGGGCTGGTGCCTGGGGGGGCCGGTGCAGGGGGGCGGTGCCTGGGGGGCTGGTGCAGATGGGCCGGTGCAGGGGGGCCGGTGCCCGGTGCCCGGGGTCTGGCTTGGTCTGCCGCGGCTTCCGTCGTTCAGGGCGCTCGCAGACTGCACTGGGGCAGCAGAGTATAGTTTAGTATAGCAGGAGAGAGAGCAGTATAGTATAGTATAGCAGGAGAGAGAGCAGTATAGTTTAGTATAGCAGGAGAGAGAGCAGTATAGTATAGTAGAGCAGGAGAGAGAGCAGTATAGTATAGTAGAGCAGGAGAGAGAGCAGTATAGTATAGTAGAGCAGGAGAGAGAGCAGTATAGTTTAGTATAGCAGGAGAGAGAGCAGTATAGTATAGTAGAGCAGGAGAGAGAGCAGTATAGTATAGTAGAGCAGGAGAGAGAGCAGTATAGTTTAGTATAGCAGGAGAGAGAGCAGTATAGTATAGTAGAGCAGGAGAGAGAGCAGTATAGTATAGTATAGCAGGAGAGAGAGCAGTATAGTTTAGTATAGCAGGAGAGAGAGCAGTATAGTATAGTAGAGCAGGAGAGAGAGCAGTATAGTATAGTAGAGCAGGAGAGAGAGCAGTATAGTATAGTATAGCAGGAGAGAGAGCAGTATAGTTTAGTATAGCAGGAGAGAGAGCAGTATAGTATAGTAGAGCAGGAGAGAGAGCAGTATAGTATAGTAGAGCAGGAGAGAGAGCAGTATAGTATAGTATAGCAGGAGAGAGAGCAGTATAGTTTAGTATAGCAGGAGAGAGAGCAGTATAGTATAGTATAGCAGGAGAGAGAGCAGTATAGTATAGTATAGCAGGAGAGAGAGCAGTATAGTTTAGTATAGCAGGAGAGAGAGCAGTATAGTATAGTATAGCAGGAGAGAGAGCAGTATAGTTTAGTATAGCAGGAGAGAGAGCAGTATAGTATAGTAGAGCAGGAGAGAGAGCAGTATAGTATAGTAGAGCAGGAGAGAGAGCAGTATAGTTTAGTATAGCAGGAGAGAGAGCAGTATAGTATAGTATAGCAGGAGAGAGAGCAGTATAGTATAGTATAGCAGGAGAGAGAGAGCAGTATAGTTTAGTATAGCAGGAGAGAGAGCAGTATAGTATAGTAGAGCAGGAGAGAGAGCAGTATAGTATAGTATAGCAGGAGAGAGAGCAGTATAGTTTAGTATAGCAGGAGAGAGAGCAGTATAGTATAGTAGAGCAGGAGAGAGAGCAGTATAGTATAGTATAGCAGGAGAGAGAGCAGTATAGTATAGTATAGCAGGAGAGAGAGCAGTATAGTTTAGTATAGCAGGAGAGAGAGCAGTATAGTATAGTAGAGCAGGAGAGAGAGCAGTATAGTATAGTAGAGCAGGAGAGAGAGCAGTATAGTTTAGTATAGCAGGAGAGAGAGCAGTATAGTATAGTAGAGCAGGAGAGAGAGCAGTATAGTATAGTAGAGCAGGAGAGAGAGCAGTATAGTTTAGTATAGCAGGAGAGAGAGCAGTATAGTATAGTAGAGCAGGAGAGAGAGCAGTATAGTATAGTATAGCAGGAGAGAGAGCAGTATAGTTTAGTATAGCAGGAGAGAGAGCAGTATAGTATAGTAGAGCAGGAGAGAGAGCAGTATAGTATAGTAGAGCAGGAGAGAGAGCAGTATAGTTTAGTATAGCAGGAGAGAGAGCAGTATAGTATAGTATAGCAGGAGAGAGAGCAGTATAGTATAGTAGAGCAGGAGAGAGAGCAGTATAGTATAGTATAGCAGGAGAGAGAGCAGTATAGTATAGTAGAGCAGGAGAGAGAGCAGTATAGTATAGTAGAGCAGGAGAGAGAGCAGTATAGTATAGTATAGCAGGAGAGAGAGCAGTATAGTATAGTAGAGCAGGAGAGAGAGCAGTATAGTATAGTAGAGCAGGAGAGAGAGCAGTATAGTATAGTATAGCAGGAGAGAGAGCAGTATAGTTTAGTATAGCAGGAGAGAGAGCAGTATAGTATAGTATAGCAGGAGAGAGAGCAGTATAGTATAGTAGAGCAGGAGAGAGAGCAGTATAGTATAGTAGAGCAGGAGAGAGAGCAGTATAGTATAGTAGAGCAGGAGAGAGAGCAGTATAGTATAGTATAGCAGGAGAGAGAGCAGTATAGTATAGTAGAGCAGGAGAGAGAGCAGTATAGTTTAGTATAGCAGGAGAGAGAGCAGTATAGTATAGTAGAGCAGGAGAGAGAGCAGTATAGTATAGTAGAGCAGGAGAGAGAGCAGTATAGTTTAGTATAGCAGGAGAGAGAGCAGTATAGTATAGTAGAGCAGGAGAGAGAGCAGTATAGTATAGTAGAGCAGGAGAGAGAGCAGTATAGTTTAGTATAGCAGGAGAGAGAGCAGTATAGTATAGTAGAGCAGGAGAGAGAGCAGTATAGTATAGTATAGCAGGAGAGAGAGCAGTATACTTTAGTATAGCAGGAGAGAGAGCAGTATAGTATAGTAGAGCAGGAGAGAGAGCAGTATAGTATAGTATAGCAGGAGAGAGAGCAGTATAGTATAGTATAGCAGGAGAGAGAGCAGTATAGTTTAGTATAGCAGGAGAGAGAGCAGTATAGTATAGTAGAGCAGGAGAGAGAGCAGTATAGTATAGTAGAGCAGGAGAGAGAGCAGTATAGTTTAGTATAGCAGGAGAGAGAGCAGTATAGTATAGTAGAGCAGGAGAGAGAGCAGTATAGTATAGTAGAGCAGGAGAGAGAGCAGTATAGTTTAGTATAGCAGGAGAGAGAGCAGTATAGTATAGTAGAGCAGGAGAGAGAGCAGTATAGTATAGTATAGCAGGAGAGAGAGCAGTATAGTATAGTAGAGCAGGAGAGAGAGCAGTATAGTATAGTAGAGCAGGAGAGAGAGCAGTATAGTTTAGTATAGCAGGAGAGAGAGCAGTATAGTATAGTATAGCAGGAGAGAGAGCAGTATAGTATAGTAGAGCAGGAGAGAGAGCAGTATAGTATAGTATAGCAGGAGAGAGAGCAGTATAGTATAGTAGAGCAGGAGAGAGAGCAGTATAGTATAGTAGAGCAGGAGAGAGAGCAGTATAGTATAGTATAGCAGGAGAGAGAGCAGTATAGTATAGTATAGCAGGAGAGAGAGCAGTATAGTATAGTAGAGCAGGAGAGAGAGCAGTATAGTATAGTAGAGCAGGAGAGAGAGCAGTATAGTATAGTATAGCAGGAGAGAGAGCAGTATAGTATAGTAGAGCAGGAGAGAGAGCAGTATAGTATAGTAGAGCAGGAGAGAGAGCAGTATAGTATAGTATAGCAGGAGAGAGAGCAGTATAGTTTAGTATAGCAGGAGAGAGAGCAGTATAGTATAGTATAGCAGGAGAGAGAGCAGTATAGTTTAGTATAGCAGGAGAGAGAGAGCAGTATAGTATAGTATAGCAGGAGAGAGAGAGCAGTATAGTATAGTATAGCAGGAGAGAGAGCAGTATAGTATAGTATAGCAGGAGAGAGAGCAGTATAGTATAGTAGAGCAGGAGAGAGAGCAGTATAGTATAGTAGAGCAGGAGAGAGAGCAGTATAGTATAGTATAGCAGGAGAGAGAGCAGTATAGTATAGTATAGCAGGAGAGAGAGCAGTATAGTTTAGTATAGCAGGAGAGAGAGAGCAGTATAGTATAGTATAGCAGGAGAGAGAGCAGTATAGTATAGTATAGCAGGAGAGAGAGAGCAGTATAGTTTAGTATAGCAGGAGAGAGAGAGCAGTATAGTATAGTATAGCAGGAGAGAGAGAGCAGTATAGTATAGTAGAGCAGGAGAGAGAGCAGTATAGTTTAGTATAGCAGGAGAGAGAGCAGTATAGTATAGTAGAGCAGGAGAGAGAGCAGTATAGTTTAGTATAGCAGGAGAGAGAGAGCAGTATAGTATAGTATAGCAGGAGAGAGAGAGCAGTATAGTATAGTATAGCAGGAGAGAGAGAGCAGTATAGTATAGTAGAGCAGGAGAGAGAGCAGTATAGTTTAGTATAGCAGGAGAGAGAGCAGTATAGTATAGTAGAGCAGGAGAGAGAGCAGTATAGTTTAGTATAGCAGGAGAGAGAGAGCAGTATAGTATAGTATAGCAGGAGAGAGAGCAGTATAGTATAGTATAGCAGGAGAGAGAGAGCAGTATAGTTTAGTATAGCAGGAGAGAGAGAGCAGTATAGTATAGTATAGCAGGAGAGAGAGAGCAGTATAGTATAGTAGAGCAGGAGAGAGAGCAGTATAGTTTAGTATAGCAGGAGAGAGAGCAGTATAGTATAGTAGAGCAGGAGAGAGAGCAGTATAGTTTAGTATAGCAGGAGAGAGAGCAGTATAGTATAGTATAGCAGGAGAGAGAGAGCAGTATAGTATAGTATAGCAGGAGAGAGAGCAGTATAGTATAGTAGAGCAGGAGAGAGAGCAGTATAGTTTAGTATAGCAGGAGAGAGAGCAGTATAGTATAGTATAGCAGGAGAGAGAGCAGTATAGTATAGTAGAGCAGGAGAGAGAGAGCAGTATAGTATAGTATAGCAGGAGAGAGAGAGCTGCTTAGGCTCTGAAAATGTACTGAATGACCTCGTTAAAGCGAACCCCGATTAAAATGTCTATTAGCTTTACAAATGTTGTCGCTGATGTCTACACTTAAAATACGTTGTTAGAAAAGTATAAACATAATGCATAAGTTATAAAATGCCACTCGTTTATAGGATTATTGCTTACATGGTGGCGGCCATGTTTTGGCCGCGCAATGCATTCTGGGAGTGATGACGTCAGGTAGTTGTCTGTTCACCGAGCAAAGCCACAAATTACTCACAAATTACTTCTCTCGTCAGCTACAACTGAACAAAATGCCACATTGCGTCACTTTTGGATGTAATTTTGAAAACAAGGGAATTAAAAGAAGTGTGGTGAGCATCCACAGCTTTCCTAAGGAGAGAAAATTAAGAAAAAAGTGTGGTGAGCATCCACAGCTTTCCTAAGGAGAGAAAATTAAGAAAAGAGTGGGAAGATGCCTGTGGGAGAGTTCAGCTCCCCATACCTGTGCTCAGAAATCACGTTAACTGCATAAAATAATAATATTCTAACATTAATTCACAGAACAACTGTTACTAATTTCAGATTGTTTAATACAATTAAAGGTTAAAAAAATAAGTCATTTAAAAGAGCCGCAGATCTGCTGACGCAGTGAATCAAACCCGCCTCTGACAGAAAGTTGTTGCATCTGAGATTATTCATGAAGAGAGTAAGCAAAGGGCGAATCAAACATGTCTAAAAGACAGTAAATTTACTGTCATTTTTTAAAAAGAAGGAAGGGGAACGCGATGATGACTCAAAACGAGTCCGAATAACACCAGCAAGTGACGCTCAGCTGAAACAGGGAGGAGGAGGAGAATCCGGACATGGCAGTGATGTGGAGTGTTTTGGACTGTTAAATATGGTAAGAACACTGTCTGTTATTAGGCCGCCGTGCCAGATTTTAAATGATAACACAAGATTTGTGTGTGCTCTCCCGGCCGTGTGCGTGGCCGCTCTCCGGTATGTTATATATGTGCTCCCGCTCCGCAAACCGAAGTATGACCGCACCTACCCCCCCCCCCCGGGCCCTTCCTCAGATAAAACGCGTCTCCACACGACGCTCCCGGGCTGAATTTCAGCCCCACCCCGGCCCTGCTGGCCGGGGCCCACAAGACGTCCGGGTTTATGCAGACAGCCTGAAAGTTTGGATGCGCTGTGATACAAGGGAGATCTATGGTAAAGTAGAGAGAGCAACCATCTCCGTTTGTCATTTTTGTGTTAATTATGTTAATCGTGACGATATAAAGTAAATAAGTACCATGAACAGCGACAGAAAGAAAATTGAGCTCTTTGCAGCAGACGGTCTCTCTCGGTCGCCACTGAGAGGCAGCATCCACAAAGGCACCAGCGGCTGTGACCGACTCTCTCTTCCTCTTGATAGCTACCATTTTTATCGTCATCTCCTCTGTTACTTTCATTTTCGTCCTCGCTCTGTATTTGGTTTCGTGTTGGTTCGAATTGAAAGGGTTGAACACTCATGCTTATAAAGCTGTGAACAGATCACTCCTAAAACACTGCTGAGAGGTGAAACAACTTTGTGACGTCACTACCCAGAATGCTTTGCAACGTGCACAACAATGGCGGCCTCCGTGCGAAATAAACTTTGTTAAAATATAGTTAACTGAATGTATATATTTTTTTAAATTATTCATAGATATGTTACTGACAGCAAGCTGAACCACATAGAGCAAATTTATCATTATAGTCGGGGTTCCTTTTAAGACTGAATTCTGGACGTTGCCGCTCAGGACTCTCGGATTACTGCGGACGAGCAGCATGAAGGAAAATGGACACGTTTTGTGGACTTTATGGACCGTTTTTTCTTTCGGGCCCTGTCTGTCCCTGTTTGTTGACGATGAAAGTTCTCCAGAGTGTTTCTCAGCACGAGGGTGAGTGGAAAATGAGGCCAAATCGTTTTTTGGGTGGAGTATTCCTTTAATGTCAACTTAGCGAGCGCGAGACGTCGACGGCAATAGCAGGGAGTGAAGCACTGTTGGCGATGGCTTTCGTTGCCGCGCGGCTTTAATTCTGGACTGGTTTCCTGTCAGGACCAGGTCTGGAGAACTGCTGCAGGAGATCCAGCTGTTGGAACCTTCTCTGGCCGGAGACAGCAGCAGGTCAGCAGCAAACAGCCGACCTTTGACCTCTGTGTCTGCGGGGTGACCCCGGTGCTGCAGACTGTTCCGGAGCTTCTGCCAGTTCATTGGTGTGGATGCTGAAGGGAATTTAGCGTGGGCGGCGCCCGGACTGAAAAGGTCTGGTGGAAACCCTGAGGTTTTCCCTCCTGCTGCTCTCTGCAGCAGTCGGTCCAGCAGAACCTGGTCCAGCAGAGCCTGGTCCAGCAGAACCTGGTCCAGCAGAGCCTGGTCCAGCAGAGCCTGGTCCAGCAGAGCCTGGTCCAGCAGAGCCTGGTCCAGCAGAGCCTGGTCCAGCAGAACCTGGTCCAGCAGAGCCTGGTCCAGCAGAACCTGGTCCAGCAGAGCCTGGTCCAGCAGAGCCTGGTCCAGCAGAGCCTGGTCCAGCAGAACCTGGTCCAGCAGAGCCTGGTCCAGCAGAGCCTGGTCCAGCAGAGCCTGGTCCAGCAGAGCCTGGTCCAGCAGAACCTGGTCCAGCAGAGCCTGGTCCAGCAGAGCCTGGTCCAGACTGAATCGATGCTGTCTGAAGTCCAGGAAGCAGAACAGTCTCTCTGGTCCTGGTTTGTGGTCCTCTCAGGGACTGAGGGGGACGTGATCCGCCGTGCAGTGGTCTGGTCAGAGGCCAGTCTGGGACTGGTCAGGACAGGATTCAGGGTGAGGAGGTGGAGGTTTTACCGAGGCTGCTGCTGACACGGGGTCCACGGTGGCTGCTGGGTCCAGTTTGTCTCGGGTCTGGTGAAGGGGCCTTATTAGTCCCTGGTTCCAGACGTCCGGGAAGATCCCGGCGTGGAGGACAGGGTTGAAAAGTTTCAGAATGGCGAGCTGGAATCTGTGGCCTGAGACCTGAATCATTTGGTTCAGGATGCCTTCAGGGCCTCAAGCCTTCCTGGTTTCTGGGGAGCTGATCTGGTCTTGTAGCTCTGTTAGTGTGATGGGGGTCTAAAGGGTTCTGGTAGTCCTTTATAGCCCATTCTAAACTGTGCAGTTTATTGATGATGTGTTTTTGGTCTTCATTTGTTTCTATCGGTCCAAATAGATCTGTGAAATGGTTTACCCACAAGTCACTGCTCTGAATGGGAGACCCTCATGGTTCTGTTTTAGCGTCCCGGTTCTCCCAGAGGTGACTGGTCTTCATGGACCCTCCACGGCCCGGAGCTGCCTTCAGCATGTCCTGTTTTAATGTTCCATTGTCTTGCCGGCGTGTGTTTGGCTCGTCTGGGTCTCTGGTTCTTGGTTTGACGGGTTCCTTCATTCTTTTCTCAGATTTTCGCTTCGTTATCAAACCATTTGTCCTGTTTTTTATTGTTTGTAGGTTTTCTGTTTGAGGCCCTGAGGTTTGATCAGGAACCTGAAAGGTCAAAAATATTATTGACTCTCTCTCTCCCTCTCTCTCTCTCTAGCTCTCTCTGTCTGTCTCTCCCTCTCTCTCTCTATCTCTCTCTCCCTCTCTCTGTCTCTCTCTCTGTCTCTCTCTCTCTCTGTCTCTCCCTCTCCCTCTCTCTCTGTCTCTCTCTCTCCCTCTCTCTCTCTCTCTGTCTCTCCCTCTCTCCCTCTCCCTCTCTCTCTGTCTCTCTCTCCCTCTCTCTCTCTCTGTCTCTCCCTCTCTCCCTCTCCCTCTCTCTCTGTCTCTCTCTCTCTCTCTGTCTCTCCCTCTCTCCCTCTCCCTCTCCCTCTCTCTCTCTGTCTCCCTCTCTCTGTCCTCCTGTCAGTCCAGCAGTGTCTCAGTCATCAGAATGAATAAATAAAGTCAGAAGTCATGTGATCAAGAGGAGCTTCATGCTGATAGGCTGCCGTGGAAGAGCAGATCAGTCTGGAAGCTTCCAGCAGAGGAACCTCGGTTCTGCTGCCCCCTGCTGGACACCACAGGTTAAAATGAAACAAACTCCTCGGCATCATGTGAGTGACGGGAGATTTACGCTAATTCGAACAGAAGAGAACAGAAAGTGTTTCCTGTCTTCATTCATGTGCGGCAGAGTTTCTACAGCAGCTCTTTGGTTCGAACAGAAAGATAAAAGGAAAGAAATGAAAAAAGCAATAAATAATATAAACATCCACAGGGAGCAGCAGAAACACAAGGGGGCGTGGCTAAATCAACGTACAGGTGTAAAGGTGTGCCGCTGTGCAGCAGAGCCGGAGGCAGCAGTATATATACATACATATATATATATATATTTATATATATATATACACTGCAGTATATATGTACTGCAGTATAGCTAGGTGAAGTTAAGCTAAACTAGGCTAAGCTAAATGAAGCTAAGCTAAGTGAAGCTAAGCTAAACTAGGCTAAGCTACGTGAAGCTAAGCTAAGTGAAGCTAAGCTAAGTGAAGCTAAGCTAAGTGAGGCTAAGCTAAGTGAAGCTAAGCTAAGTGAAACTAAACTAAGTGAGGCTAAGCTAAGTGAAGCTAAGCTAAGTGAAACTAAACTAAGTGAGGCTAAGCTAAGTGAGGCTAAGCTAAGTGAAGCTAAGCTAAGTGAAGCTAAGCTAAGTGAGGCTAAGCTAAGTGAAGCTAAGCTAAGTGAAGCTAAGCTAAGTGAGGCTAAGCTAAGTGAAGCTAAGCTAAGTGAAACTAAACTAAGTGAGGCTAAGCTAAGTGAGGCTAAGCTAAGTGAGGCTAGGCTAAGTGAGGCTAAGCTAAGTGAAGCTAAGCTAAACTAGGCTAAGCTTCGTGAAGCTAAGCTAAGTGAAGCTAAGCTTAGTGAGGCTAAGCTAAGTGAGGCTAAGCTAAGTGAAGCTAAGCTAAGTGAGGCTAAGCTAAGTGAGGCTAAGTGTGCCTCGGCAGCAGTGCAGTGTGTCTCCTGGTTGGCAGCTGCTGGGTTCTCTGGTCCAACAGGAGTCATAGAACTGGTTTATCTGTTGGGAGGGAGAGTGGAGGGTGGGAGGGGGACGGAGGGGGACGGAGGGGGACGAGAGGGGGACGAGAGGGGGAGGGGTCAGGGACGGGACGGGAGAGGGTCGGGAGGGGAACAGAGACAAAATGGTGGAGGGAGGGTGGGCTGAAAGAGGAGCGGTATTGTTCTGGAAATAGCCTCAGGGCTCTGTCAGTGTGTGTGTGTGTGTGTGTGTGTGTGTGTGTGTTCTTGCAGATACTCAGTTGTGAGGACCAGAATGAGTTTGTACCATCAGAGTGAGGACGTTTTATCCGGTCCTCACGTTTCTCCAGACCTTCTGAGGGTTCAGACTTGATTTCTGTGTCGGGGTCAGGGTTAGGCTCAGGTCAGTCTCAGGGTCAGGGTCTGGGTCAGGGTTAGGGGCTAGGTCATGCATTATGTCAATGAGTGTCCTCACAACTATAGAAGTACAAACGTGTGTGTGTGCTGCAGCCTGCTGGGGGCGGAGCTTATCTCCTGCTCCAGGTGTGTCTTCAGAGACTCAGAGAGATTCAACCGCAGGACGTCAGATGTAGGTCAGCGTAGAGCCGTGAGGACAGAGCCGTGAGGACAGAGCCGTGAGGACAGGGCGGTGGGGACAGAGCCGTGAGGACAGAGCTGTGAGGACGGGGTGGTGGGGACAGGGTGGTGGGCGGAGTGGAAATGTCCTGACGGCTTCCAGGAAGCTCACACTGCTGCCTGCGTGGACTCGCCCAGGTAAAGTCAAGCCGTCTGACCGTGTCCTCTGTGTCTTCTGCGTCCTCTGCCTCCTCTGGGTCTGGAGCTGGTTTCATGGAGGACTCCGGATCACACACCTCGATCGGGTCCAGTCAGGCTAACAAGGCTAGCAAGCGTTTAGCAGCCGTGGGCGGGGCTTAAAGGGGGCAGAGCCGGTCCTTCTGCTGGACCGTCCAACGCCTCCTGGGCTCATGTTGGACAGCCTGTCCCAGCTGCTAGTGCAGGTCAGACCTGTGGGTCAAGATGAAGGGACGCCGTCTGAGACCGGGTCGAGAAAGGGGGCCTCCTCAGTCCCAGACAGAACCTGAACCTCTGTAGTCACTGGAGGACGTGAACTGGAACACCAGCGCCGTCTGTCCAGCACCGTCTGTCCAGCACCGTCTGTCCAGCACCGTCTGTCCAGGACCGTCTGTCCAGCACCAACTGTCCAGCACCGTCTGTCCAGCGCCGTCTGTCCAGCACCGTCTGTCCAGCACCGTCTGTCCAGCACCGTCTGTCCAGCACCGTCTGTCCAGCACCGTCTGTCCAGCACCGTCTGTCCAGCGCCGTCTGTCCAGCGCCGTCTGTCCAGCACCGTTTGTCCATCCTGTCTTCAGCCTCACAGCATTGTTCAATAATCCAAACATCCTGGACCTGGTTCTTCCCAGCTGGACCCTGGACCTGGTTCTTCCCACCCGGACCCTGGACCTGGTTCTTCCCACCCGGACCCTGGACCTGGTTCTTCCCACCCGGACCCTGGACCTGGTTCTTCCCACCCAGACCCTGGACCTGGTTCTTCCCACCCGGACCCTGGACCTGGTTCTTCCCAGCTGGACCCTGGACCTGGTTCTTCCCACCCGGACCCTGGACCTGGTTCTTCCCACCCGGACCCTGGACCTGGTTCTTCCCACCCGGACCCTGGACCTGGTTCTTCCCAGCTGGACCCTGGACCTGGTTCTTCCCAGCTGAACCCTGGACCTGGTTCTTCCCACCCGGACCCTGGACCTGGTTCTTCCCAGCTGGACCCTGGACCTGGTTCTTCCCAGCTGGACCCTGGACCTGGTTCTTCCCAGCTGGACCCTGGACCTGGTTCTTCCCACCCGGACCCTGGACCTGGTTCTTCCCACCCGGACCCTGGACCTGGTTCTTCCCACCCGGACCCTGGACCTGGTTCTTCCCACCCAGACCCTGGACCTGGTTCTTCCCACCCGGACCCTGGACCTGGTTCTTCCCAGCTGGACCCTGGACCTGGTTCTTCCCACCCGGACCCTGGACCTGGTTCTTCCCACCCGGACCCTGGACCTGGTTCTTCCCACCCGGACCCTGGACCTGGTTCTTCCAGCTGGACCCTGGACCTGGTTCTTCCCAGCTGAACCCTGGACCTGGTTCTTCCCACCCGGACCCTGGACCTGGTTCTTCCCAGCTGGACCCTGGACCTGGTTCTTCCCAGCTGGACCCTGGACCTGGTTCTTCCCAGCTGGACCCTGGACCTGGTTCTTCCCACCCGGACCCTGGACCTGGTTCTTCCCAGCTGGACCCTGGACCTGGTTCTTCCCAGCTGGACCCTGGACCTGGTTCTTCCCGGCTGGACCCTGGACCTGGTTCTTCCCAGCTGAACCCTGGACCTGGTTCTTCCCACCCGGACCCTGGACCTGGTTCTTCCCAGCTGGACCCTGGACCTGGTTCTTCCCAGCTGGACCCTGGACCTGGTTCTTCCCACCCGGACCCTGGACCTGGTTCTTCCCACCCGGACCCTGGACCTGGTTCTTCCCAGCTGGACCCTGGACCTGGTTCTTCCCACCCGGACCCTGGACCTGGTTCTTCCCACCCGGACCCTGGACCTGTTTCTTCCCACCCGGACCCTGGACCTGGTTCTTCCCACCCGAACCCTGGACCTGGTTCTTCCCACCCGGACCCTGGACCTGGTTCTTCCCACCCGGACCCTGGACCTGGTTCTTCCCAGCTGGACCCTGGACCTGGTTCTTCCCACCCGGACCCTGGACCTGGTTCTTCCCACCCGAACCCTGGACCTGGTTCTTCCCAGCTGGACCCTGGACCTGGTTCTTCCCAGCTGAACCCTGGACCTGGTTCTTCCCACCCGGACCCTGGACCTGGTTCTTCCCACCCGGACCCTGGACCTGGTTCTTCCCAGCTGGACCCTGGACCTGGTTCTTCCCAGCTGGACCCTGGACCTGGTTCTTCCCAGCTGGACCCTGGACCTGGTTCTTCCCAGCTGGACCCTGGACCTGGTTCTTCCCAGCTGAACCCTGGACCTGGTTCTTCCCACCCGGACCCTGGACCTGGTTCTTCCCAGCTGGACCCTGGACCTGGTTCTTCCCAGCTGGACCCTGGACCTGGTTCTTCCCAGCTGGACCCTGGACCTGGTTCTTCCCAGCTGGACCCTGGACCTGGTTCTTCCCAGCTGGACCCTGGACCTGGTTCTTCCCAGCTGGACCCTGGACCTGGTTCTTCCCAGCTGGACCCTGGACCTGGTTCTTCCCACCCGGACCCTGGACCTGGTTCTTCCCACCCGGACCCTGGACCTGGTTCTTCCCACCTGGACCCTGGACCTGGTTCTTCCCACCCGGACCCTGGACCTGGTTCTTCCCAGCTGGACCCTGGACCTGGTTCTTCCCAGCTGGACCTTCTGTTCACACGCTGATGTTGTGAAATTCTCCAGCTGCAGGATGATGTAGCGTCTGAGAGCTAATGCTAATGCTAACGCTAAGTCGTCTGCGTGTCCGTTGAGCCAGAATGTTGACCTCTCACGGTGGAGACCCTGGATCTTGGCTTGGGTGCCGGGGGGGGTCGCTGGTCTGGGGCGGGTAGCCCCCATGTGGGCCGGTTCTCCTGGTCCTGGTCCTGGCCCTCTGCCTCAGTGTGTGTGGTGGGGGGCAGGGGGTGGGGTGGTTCTTGGGCTCTTGGGCCCTGGACTCTCTGCTCAGGCCCCCCACCGGTGCCTGGGGGGGGGGGGGGGGTTCCTGCCGGTCTTGGCTCCGCTGGGGCTCCCGGTCGGGGTTTTCCTCTGCCCCCCTCTGGACCGGCGTCTGCCTGGGGGGGCTGGGGTCTGGGCTCTGGGATAGCCCCCGGTTATCTGGGCCCTGAGGGCCTCTCCGGCCTGCTCCTGGTCTTCCCAGGGGTCAGAGGTCATATATGCATGATCACTCTGGTCTTTAATCAGTCTTCACCTTCTACCTGTGGACTCAGTCACCTGCTTCTCTTGAGGAGGGTCAGACGCTGGTGTAATTTGACACCTGGATCCTCGGCTTCACTACCAGCCATGTCCTCCAACAGAAGTCCGTCAGACGTCAGACGTCCTCTGGCCCCCGTCCCGCTGTCCCCGTGTCCCCTCTGTCCCCCGTCCCGCTGTCCCCGTGTCCGTTCGGCCGTTCGGGAAACCTCCCGAGCCTCCCGATGGCCCCCCCCCCTGCCACGCTGCGTCCAGGAAGTCCACAGCGCTGCTCATGTCCTCTGTCCTCCGCAGGAGTCCTCCCCGATGAAGACCACCTGGTACTGTCCTCTGGACCTGGTGAGGAACTGTGGGTCTCTGCTGGTGAGGCTGGACCGGCCAGCTCCGGTCCAAACCCGCCTCCGGTGCAGCCGGGGGAGGACCGGACTGGACCAGACCGGGACCAGACCGGACCGGGACTGGACCGGAGCGGGCCGGGACTGGACCGGGACTGGACCGGTACTGGACCGGGACCGGGACCGGTACTGGACCGGACCGGGACCGGACCGGGACCGGACCGGTACTGGACCGGACCGGGACTGGACCGGGCTTACAACGTCCTCTCTCTGCTCTGCAGTCCACCGTGGTGGAGGAAGAGGAGGACGGACTGATCTACTCCGTGGTGCTCAAACAGCAGCATGCCATGCCCAACAGTCCCAGGGTAGGCCAGCCGACGAGGAGGAGGAGGAGGAAGAGGAGGAGGAGGAAGAGGAGGAAGAGGAGGAAGAGGAGGAGGAAGAGGTCAGAGGAAGATGCTTCCTCTCTCTCTCTCTCTCTCCCCCTCTCCCTCTCTCTCACTCTCTCCCGCTCCCTCCCTCTCTCTCTCCCTCTTTCTCTCTCTCCATCTCCCACTCTCCCTCTTTCTCTCTCTTTCTCTCTCTCTCTCTCTCTCCCGCTCTCTCTCTCCCTCTTTTTCTCTCTCCATCTCCCACTCTCCCTCTTTCTCTCTCTCTTCTCTCTCTCTCTCTCTCTCTCTCTCTCTCTCCCGCTCCCTCCCTCTCTCTCCCTCTTTCTCTCTCTCTCTCTCTCTCTCTCTCTCTCTCTCTCTCTCTCTGTCTGTCTGTCTCTCTCTCTCTCTCTCGGTGCATGCTGGGAGTGGGCGGTAGCTGGAGTGTGTGAGAGCGTGGTGTGTGTCGTGTGGCGTTTTGCTTGTTTTTTCTGTTTAAGTTGTTAATGTTCACTTTCACTGTAGTTTATTAATCGCAGCACATTTATCAGTTTGTATCGTTTATTTGGGTTCTTGGTGGGTCTTGGTCTGTTTGGGGGTCTGGCTGCAGCCATGACCAACCTCAGGCAGCTCACCCGCAAACACGGGGTCCGGGTGGTGGCCCCGCCCCCTGCAGCGTGGAGGGCGTGGCCCTGGCTGTGGGGGAGAAGGTGGGCTACGATAATGTTAGGTCGGTCGCGAGGATGAACAGCGCCGTGGTGGTCTTCCTGGACCAGGTGGAGCAGGCTAAGCTGTGGTGGTCTTCCTGGACCAGGTGGAGCAGGCTAAGCTGTGGTGGTCTTCCTGGACCAGGTGGAGCAGGCTAACGCTGTGGTGGTCTTCCTGGACCAGGTGGAGCAGGCTAACGCCGTGGTGGTCTTCCTGGACCAGGTGGAGCAGGCTAACACTGTGGTGGTCTTCCTGGACCAGGTGGGGCAGGCTAACGCTGTGGTGGTCTTCCTGGACCAGGTGGAGCAGGCTAACACTGTGGTGGTCTTCCTGGACCAGGTGGAGCAGGTGGAGTCGGGCATTACCGTTGCAGACAGGTTGGTCCCGGTCCAGCCGCTGTCTCAGCCTGCTGTCCGGGTCGTCCTGTCCAACGTCCCTCCCTTCGTACCAGATGAGCCTCTGATCCGCAGCTGTCCAGATCTGGAAAGGTGGTGTCCTCGGTGAAGGACATCCTGTCTGGATGTGAGTCTCAGCTGCTGAAGAACGCCGTGTGTCCCAGAAGACACGGATTTATGATCCTCAGTAACCGGAAGAGCTGAGCCTCCGATTCCGCGTGAGAGTCAATGATTATGATTACGTTGTCTTCGCGAGCTCAGCTGGCAGGAAGTGTTTCGGCTGTGGACAGGAGGGACACACCATCAGGGCCTGTCCAGCTGTGGACAGGAGGGACACACCATCAGGGCCTGTCCAGCTGCATCTGCTCCATCTGGTTCAGCGGAGTCCGGCTCTGCTGGGTCCGGCTCGGCGGAGGCAGACCTGGCGGGACCGGGTTCCACGGGACCCGGTGCTGCCGCCGCGGCCGCGGCTGCGGCCGCAGCTGCGGCCGCTCCAGCCCCGGCGCCGCAGGCCGCGGGCTAACGCCTGGGGGGTCCCCCCCCCGGCCCCGGCGCCGCGGGCTAACGCCTGGGGGGTCCCCCCCCCCGGCGGCGGCTCGGCGCTCCGGGCTCCCGGGGTCCCGGCGGCCCCGGCTCAGTCCGAGCGGCCGACGGCGGCTCCTCGGACCTTCCCGAGGAGGAGATCTGTCGTGGCCCCACAGGAGAGCACCGAGCACGGGGGGAGGAGTGGAAACACACCGGGTGGAGCAGAGGGTGGAGGCAGGGGGGGGAGAGCGAGTCTGCAGGGTGGAGGGACACCGACAATAATGTAAACAACACTGCGGAGGTGGAGGGGAAAAGAGAAAAGACAGGAAAAAATAGTGGGTGAGGGAGGAGAGGAGAGGCAAGGTGAGGTGGAGGGACAGGTGGAGGAGGGACAGGGTGAGACAGTGGAGGAGGAGGGACAGGTGGAGGAGGGACAGGTGGAGGAGGATCAGGGTGAGACAGTGGAGGAGGAGCAGGTGGAGGAGGGACAGGTGGAAAGAGAGAAGGGAGGAAAAGCGATGGAGGAGGGAGGAGGGGAAGCAGGCAGGAGCTCCTCCTGGGCTGAACAGGTGGAGGAGGAGATGGAGGAGGACAGAGTGGACAGAGTGGACAGAGTGGACAGGGTGGACAGGGTGAAACCAGGGAAAAGAAAGAAAAAAGGCAACAATGCAGACGCAAAGAAAAGCTGTGTGGAGGGGCGGGGTCAGAGGTCAGTGTGGAGGGCGGGGTCAGAGGTCAGTGTGGAGGGCGGGGTCAGAGGTCAGTGTGGAGGGCGGGGTCAGAGGTCAGTGTGGAGGGGCGAGTGTCAGACAGTGACAGTGTGTGTCAGACAGTGAGTGTGTGTCAGACAGTGAGTGTGTGTCAGACAGTGAGTGTGTGTCAGACAGCAGTGATGTTTCTTTTAGCAGCTCACAGAGAAACAGGTCACCACACAGCGCAGACAAAATAAAAATGTTCTTCCAGCAGACCCAGACCCAGACCCAGAACCAGACCCAGAACCAGACCCAGAACCAGACCCAGAACCAGCCCAGGGTGAAGGTGGGGGATCATTTCTCTGATCTGAATGGTTCTATTTCCTGGGCCAGGCTCCATGTGAGCAGCAGACAGGACTCTGGCCTCACTGAGCAGGAATGCTACCAAAAGCCAAAAAACAACTAAATGATGAAGGAGGCAGCCAGGTGGTTTTTAATTAATGTATTTGTTCTCATCCTGGTTTCATCTTAAGCCACCTTAAGGCCCGTCCAGCTTCGGGAGGCTGATCCAGTCTGGGACCCTCACCGTGGGTCAGCTGGTGGATGTTGTGGGGCCGGACCTGAACCATGCCAGGCCCTGAGCCAGGCCCAGGCCCTGAACCAGGCCCAGGCTCTGGGCCCCCTGCTGGGGATGCAGTCCATCCGGGTGTCCCAGGGGCTCCTGGAGAAGTGGAGGAGTGCACTGACGCCCAGAGACAGGAGCCTGCTGAGGAGGTACAGCCGAGGAGAACTCTCCCCGGATGCTGAGGACCCCGTCCCCGAGGTCCTGCTGAGCCTGGAGCTGGGGGACCTGTCCAGACCCCGTCCCCGAGGTCCTGCTGAGCCTGGAGCTGGGGGACCTGTCCAGACCCCGTCCCCGAGGTCCTGCTGAGCCTGGAGCTGGGGGACCTGTCCAGACCCCGTCCCCGAGGTCCTGCTGAGCCTGCAGCTGGACCTGTCCGGCCCCCTCCTGAAGACCACCCAGCCTGAGAGACTATCCTTGCACAAAGCAGACAAAAGGATTTTCTACAGGAACTGTGTGAAGAGTGTCCACTAGGGGGCACTGAGCAGCAGGCCCCCCACTGTGTGGTCACAGAGACTGGGACAGGCTGGTCCTGGACCCGGCCCTCAGTGGAGGATTTTATACAAGCCCCCCCTTGAGAAAACGGACTGGAGACCTCCAGTGGAGGGTTCTACACGGTGCTTTTCTCTCCATCCTCAACGCTGCTGGTTTAAACACTCGTCCTTCTGCCATCAGAGAGACTGTCTGCCACGGTTTACCGAGTGAAGAGGCTTCAGGCTTCTTCACTCTTTTAACGCCGGTTTTTAGTCTTTTTAGTTTTGCTTTTACTGAGAGAACTTTTATCACGGGAGCTGCTGCAGACGAAAAGAAAAAAACAAGTGGCAGCTCCTCAGTTTGATCTCAGGAGAAGCCAAGATGGAGATTTATGTCAGCAGGAGGAACAAGGTGGAGGGCAGAGAAGGACAGGACGCCAGAGGAGGACAGGATGTCAGAGAAGGACAGGATGTCAGAGAAGGACAGGACGTCAGAGGAGGACAGGACGTCAGAGGAGGACAGGACGCCAGAGGAGGACAGGACGCCAGAGGAGGACAGGACGTCAGAGAAGGACAGGACGTCAGAGAAGGACAGGACGTCAGAGGAGGACAGGACGTCAGAGGAGGACAGGACGCCAGAGGAGGACAGGACGTCAGAGGAGGACAGGACGTCAGAGAAGGACGTCAGAGGAGGACAGGACGTCAGAGAAGGACAGGACGTCAGAGAAGGACAGGACGTCAGAGGACAGGACGTCAGAGGAGGACAGGACGTCAGAGAAGGACAGGACGTCAGAGGACAGGACGTCAGAGGAGGACAGGACGTCAGAGAAGGACAGGACGTCAGAGGACAGGACGTCAGAGGAGGACAGGACGTCAGAGAAGGACAGGACGTCAGAGAAGGACAGGACGTCAGAGGACAGGACGTCAGAGAAGGACAGGATGTCAGAGAAGGACAGGATGTCAGAGAAGGACAGGACGTCAGAGAAGGACAGGACGTCAGAGAAGGACAGGACGTCAGAGGAGGACAGGACGTCAGAGGAGGACAGGACGTCAGAGAAGGACAGGACGTCAGAGAAGGACAGGACATCAGAGAAGGACAGGACGTCAGAGGAGGACAGGACGTCAGAGAAGGACAGGACGTCAGAGAAGGACAGGACGTCAGAGAAGGACAGGACGTCAGAGGACAGGACGTCAGAGAAGGACAGGATGTCAGAGAAGGACAGGATGTCAGAGGAGGACAGGATGTCAGAGAAGGACAGGACGTCAGAGGAGGACAGGACGTCAGAGGAGGACAGGACGTCAGAGGAGGACAGGACGTCAGAGGAGGACAGGACGTCAGAGGAGGACAGGATGTCAGAGAAGGACAGGACGTCAGAGAGGTGTGGCAGGTCAACATCAAATCCAGACTCTGGCTCCAATACTGTTTTTTTAAAGAAAACAAAGATTTAGACGCTTTTAAAGAGGTCTGGTGTCTCCAGGACATTCTGTGCTGTTTGGACAACAACGAACTTCACTTTGCACATTTTTTAATTTGAAAGCATGAATGGATTTTAAGAGTCTGACACACTGGATCACTGTGAACTGTGTAAAGTGTGGCTTAAAAATCAAAAATCTCTCTCCTTCTCCCTCTCTCACTCTCTGTCCCTCTCTCTCTCCCTCTCCCTCTCACTCTCTCCCTCTCTTTCTCTCTCTCTCTCTCTCTCTCTCTCTCCCTCTCCCCTTCCAGCCGGCTGTCTCTCGCTCGCAGTGTGTTAAAGCAGGGACGGAGGAGAAGCTGGTTCTCCACCTCCTCCACTCCTTCTCCATGGGAGACTCGTCCTTCGTCAGCGTCTTCCTGTCCACCTACCGCTCCTTCACGTCCACGGAGACGGTGCTGGACGTCCTGACAGACCGGTAACCGTCCTCCACCCGTCCACCTGTCCCTCTGTCTCCTTTCACTGCTCTGAGCCTTCCAGCGGACTCTGAGAGTCCAGCAGGGACTCCAGAGACGCTGGACTCCAAGACAGACTGCAGACCTGTGATGTCCCGCTGTCCCCCTGAGACACTGCTTCACTGTCCTGCTGTTCTGCTCTTTATGAATAAAACCCATGATTATTATTATTATTATGAGACTGAAGACCAGCTGGTTAGGGTTAGCTGAGCCTTACCCGGGTCATAGGTCAGGGCTGAGGGGTCAGGGGTCAGGACACTGCAGCGCTGCAGAGTGAATCATATCGGGTCATTCAAAAACAGACAGCAAGTTGAGGAAACACACACACACACACACACACACACACACACACACACACACACACACACACACACACACACACACACACACACTCTAACGCTGCACTGTGTGTTGCAGACTGCAGAACCCCCCCGGACTCAGCGAGACCAGCCAGCTGAGACAATCCTTCAACAAGTGAGTTCATCAACCGTCCAACACTAACTAGTACTGCAACTAGTACTGCAACTAACTAGTACTGCAACTAGTACTGCAACTAGTACTGCAACTAACTAGTACTGCAACTAGTACTGCAACTAACTAGTACTGCAACTAATACTGTACGGAGTGTGAGGCAGTGGAGACACCCAGCAGTCTGTCTCCTTCACTGAGTCCTCCTGTCCCTCAGTCCCTGGCTGTCCTCTGTCCCTCAGTCCCTGGCTGTCCTCTGTCCCTCAGTCCCTGGCTGTCCTCTGTCCCTCAGTCCCTGGCTGTCCTCTGTCCCTCAGTCCCTCAGTCCCTGGCTGTCCTCTGTCCCTCAGTCCCTGGCTGTCCTCTGTCCCTCAGTCCCTGGCTATCCTCTGTCCCTCAGTCCCTGGCTGTCCTCTGTCCCTCAGTCCCTCAGTCCCTGGCTGTCCTCTGTCCCCAGGGCGGTCTGCTCCGTCTTCAGCACCTGGCTCTCTGAGTTCCCTGAAGACTTCCTGGGTCTCCGGGATCCGTCCCGCCTGCTGCGCCTGGCCCCCCTGCTGCCCCCGGGGGACCTGCGGTCCCGCCTCCTCCGGACGGCCGAGGAGCTGAGCGAGCGAGCCCTGCTGCCCGGCGGCCCACCAGGTCTGTACCGGGACCGCGGTCCAGACCGGGGTCTGTCCTGGAACCGCGGTCCGGACCGGGTCCTGCTCCGGGACCCGGGCTCGGCCCCTCCAGCAGACCCAGAAGGAGGTCTTTCCAGAAGCTGCAGGTCTGTGTTGAGTCTCCACGGCTCTGATCCGGTGTTTTCCGGGACTCTTTCAGGTCCGAGCGGCGCCGGGAGCCCCCCCCCGGACCCCCCCCCGGACCCCCGGTTTGAACCCACCGCCATCTTGGGATTCCCTGCAGCCGTGATCGCAGAACAGCTCACCAAGATAGAAACGGTCAGAAGACACGGGACACGGGGGTCAAAGGTCATGGTCCTGTACTGACAGGGGTCAAAGGTCACGGTCCTGTACTGACCTGAAACCCACTTGTCCAGACTCACACTGGGTCAAAGGTCAGGGTTCTGTACTCACCAGTCCGTCCAGTACACTTCATGACTGCGGCTAGGATTCAGAAAGGTCAAGGGTCAGGGTAGGTTCCCACTGCATTCCAGTGACCGCCGGCTGCTCCAGACCCAGAGACCGAGCGGGGACCAGGCGGGCCGGAGAGGCCCTCAGGACCCAGAGGACCGGGGTCCGTCCCAGAGCCCAGGTCCCAGAGCCCAGGTCCCAGAACCCAGGTCCCAGCCCCCCCAGGAAGACTCCACACAGCGGTCCAGGAGAGGGCAGAGCAAAGCCCCGGCCGGGACCCCCGTCTGCCCCCCCGTCTGCCCCCCCGTCCCCCCTGTCTGCCCCCCCATCTGCCCCCCGTCTGCCCCCCACCGTCTGGCCCCCCCGTCTGCCCCCCGTCCACCCTGTCTGCCCCCCTGTCTGCCCCCCTGTCTGCCCCCTGTCTGCCCCCGGTCCCCCCCGTCTGCCCCCCCGTCTGCCCCCCGTCTGCCCCCTGGTCCCCCCTGTCTGCCCCCCCGTCTGCCCCCTGTCTGCCCCCGGTCCCCCCCGTCTGCCCCCCCGTCTGCCCCCCGTCTGCCCCCTGTCTGCCCCCCCGTCCCCCCTGTCTGCCCCCCCGTCTGCCCCCCCCCCGTCTGCCCCCTGGTCCCCCTGTCTGCCCCCCCGCCCCCCCCGTCTGTCCCCCCGTCTGCCCCCCCCCCGTCCCCCCTCAGCTGACGCTCCGCCCTCTGCCATCAGGAGCTGTTCGTCCGTCTCGTCCCCTCCCACTGTCTGGGCTCTGCGTGGTCTCAGAGGGACAGGAAGGGACAGGAGGACGCCTGCCGCTCCGTCCGGGACACCGTGTCTCAGTTCAACCGCCTGGCCAACGCCGTCCTGGCGTCCTGCCTCCGCCCCACACAGCTCCGCCCCCCGCAGAGAGCCCGGCTGCTGGAGAGGTGGATCGGCGTGGCCGAGGTCAGCTCCGCCTCCAGTGCTCACACACACTCACACACACACACACACACACACACACACACACACACACACACACACACACACACAGATGCACACACACACACACACACACACAGACACACACACGCACGCACGCACGCACGCACGCACGCACGCACGCACACACACACACACACACACACACACACACACACACACACACACACAGACGTACACACACACAGATGTACACAAACACACACACACACACACACACAGACGTACACACACACAGATGTACACAAACACACACACACACAGACACACACACAGACAGACGTACACACACACAGATGTACACAAACACACACACACACACACAGACGTACAAACACACACACACACAGACACACACACACACACACAGATGCACACACACACACAGACACAGATCAAAATTGAAATTCTAACTATTTGAAATCATAAATCTCTAGACCAGGGGTCGGCAATTAGCGGCCCGCGGGCCAAATGTGGCCCGCCGAACCGTCCAATCCGGCCCGCGAGAGGATTCCAACACGCGCGCACACAAACGCACACATTACCCCGGGCCCTCGAGCGGACGCACGCACCCCTGCTGGAGTGCGATATCTGTCATTGTGTTGCAATAGACAATCTTCGAAGGATGTGTTGTGTAGTTGTGGTTTCCGGTTTGTCACTGAAAAGTAAAGAGGAGTGGCGCCTCGTCTGGTGAACAGAGCGCAGGTGAGAGCGCTGCACCGAGCTCACCGGGTGTTTATCCTCCAGTCAGTTTGAGCGTAACGGTGTGTTTCCACCGGACGCCACGCGAATTTTTCGTGCGATGAGATCACATACAGAGTCACTGTAATGACGCTATTGTCGCTCAACCTTGAGCGGCGGGTGGCGGACGCGAGCGTTTCCAGGGGAAAATCCGCACGCCCGTCGACTTGCACCGCCAGTCGCTGCCGCCCGCCGCTCCATCGCTCGTCGCTCGAGTTGAAATAATTGAACCTTTCAAGCGAAGTCGCGCCAGGACAGCCTGTCAGCGTGGAGGTCTTCACGGACGTGCTGGCGGAGGGCAGCAGGGCTCCGCCCACCAGAACAGCTGGCGTGATGCCAAGGCGAGCGGCGGGCGCGATCTCACTTGTTCACCGCTTCTGGTGGAAACCGGGCGTCAGCCTGAAGCAGCGCTGGAACCGGCCGTCCGGGAGCTCCTGCAGACGGTGGAACTCACCGAGCTCAGACCGCCTCCGGAGGGCAGCAGCAGCCTGAAGCGACGCCGCCGCCTCGCTGCAGCCGGAGGAGCTGACTTCCTCAGGCCAGATACAGAGCAGCGACGGCGGCGGGCGGAGCATCTCAATCTCTATTTGTAAAAGCTCTTCTCATAGTCATAAAAGTGCTGAACAGTAAAAACTGTCATAAAACAAAAAAGAACAAAACCCGCACCATCGATCAGTATGCACGCACGCACACACACATACACACAGACAGCCGGGTGCACACAGGACTGTGGGACAGACAGAAGAAAAATCCTGTCCACTGAGCAGGAGACATGAGGGAGAGACAGCAAGACCGATGTATTGCCTGCTGGGATGAGGAGCTGAGATGTTTCTGCAGGATGTTCTGTGTTGCATATTTGTAGCAGCGTGACGCGTCCCGCGAATGAATTCACACAGCAGCGATCAAACTCGTGCATCTAGCGCGGCGCGGTGTCCTTTGTAGCGCGGTGTCCTTTGTAGCGCAGTGTCCTTTGTAGCGCGGTGTCCTTTGTGTGTGTCCAACAGGAGTGCCGGGCCAGGAAGAACTTCTCCTCGCTGTACGCCGTGGTGTCGGCCCTGCAGAGTAATCCGATCCACCGGCTGAGGAGGACGTGGCAGGAGACGGACAGGTAGGACGGGAGACGAAGCAGGTCCACACCGAGTCTGGTTCAGTCAGAACTGGTTCTTTCTGGATTCTATTCCTGATCCTGAGGTTTTCATGTGACAAGCGAAGGAAAGGTTGGAGGAAGAGTCTGGAACAGGAGGTCTGGGGGGACAGGAGGTCTGGAGGGACAGGAGGTCTGGGGGGACAGGAGGTCTGGGGGGACAGGACGGCTGGGGGGACAGGAGGGCTGGGGCGACAGGAGGTCTGGGGGGACAGGAGGTCTGGGGGACAGGAGGTCTGGGGGGACTGGAGGTCTGGGGGGGACAGGACGGCTGGGGGGACAGGAGGGCTGGGGCGACAGGAGGTCTGGGGGGACAGGAGGTCTGGGGGACAGGAGGGCTGGGGGGACAGGAGGGCTGGGGGGACAGGAGGTCTGGGGGACAGGAGGGCTGGGGGGACAGGAGGGCTGGGACGACAGGAGGTCTGGGGGGACAGGAGGTCTGGGGGACAGGAGGTCTGGGGGGACAGGAGGTCTGGGGGGACAGGAGGTCTGGGGGACAGGAGGTCTGGGGGGACAGGAGGGCTGGGACGACAGGAGGTCTGGGGGGACAGGAGGTCTGGGGGACAGGAGGTCTGGGGGGACAGGAGGTCTGGGGGGACAGGAGGGCTGGGGGACAGGAGGGCTGGGGCGACAGGAGGTCTGGGGGGACAGGAGGGCTGGGGGGACAGGAGGTCTGGGGGGACATATCTCCCGGATAAGTGATGGATAATGGATGGACGAATGGAGGGATGGATAGATAGATAGATAGATACTTTACTAATAAGGGGTCATTCAGTAGCAGCACAGATAAAACAGGACAGAATAATAATTAAAGCCGCAAGCGGCATCGGACGGGACCTCGCCCTCTGGCAAGGTGGCCTGACTGAGGCCGTCCTCGTACCTTGATGACCGAAGTCGAGGTCACTGGGAACCTTGCTCCTCCGTAAACATCCATTTTCATGACGTGACCTCATTTTCTGTTGTAAATTGGCTTTTATTTTGAAGGAATGTTGGGCTTGTATTTTGGAAAAGTAGTAAATGCTTCCATTAAGTGTTTAACCCGAAATTATGAACCTGTTTTGTTAAAAATGTCATTTTTCTCAAAAATGTGACTTCTCCTATCCACTAACATGGAGTTGTTAGCATCTCTCACACACTAACATGTAGCTGTTAGCATCTGTCATCCACTAACATGGAGTTGTTAGCACTGAAGTCCAGGTCACTGGGAACCTTGCTAGTCCAAAAACATACATTTTCATGACTTGACCTCATTTTCTGTTGTAAACGGGCTTTTATACTGAAGAAATTGTGGGCTTTTATTTTGGAAAAGTAGTACACGCTGTCATAATCACCGGCTAACCCTTGGTACTCCATAAACATCAATTTTCATGACTTTCCCTCATTTTCTGTTGTAAACGGGCTTTTCTTTTGAAGAAATGTTTTGCTTTCATTTTGTTTTATTTTGTAAAGGTAGTACATGCTTCCATTAACACTGTTGAACCCAAAATTATCCTTGTGTTTTGTTAAAAATGTCATATTTTGCAAAAATGTGACTTTTATTTTTAGTTTTATTGTCATGTCTGCTCCACTATAGCAAACACCAATATATCCATGTGAGTGTCAGAGCAGCTTGATTCCATACATCCCATTGTCTGTGCATCCATCCATCCATCCATTCATCCATTCATTCACCTGCTTGCTTTGCTCATGTGTGATTAATGGTCACTGTGCGCCATCTGCTGTGGAAACCAGGTACAACATGCAGAATGTTTTACAGCTGGTCTCAGGTCAGTGAGCTGCTCTCATGGCCATATATGGTGAAATTTGTCACATGTTGTTAGAGTGGGAGAGCAGGAACACACAGTTTCTCTTTGGTAAAAAACAGCTACTGAATCCATTAACTTCACACAGAGTGAGCCACAAAATCACGTTTGATAGCAAAATTAGTTGTCTTTCACTCCAGAGGTTTTCAGAGCAGTCCGACTTGTAGTTTTGACAGGAGAAGCCTGAATTGGTGAAGAAGGTGAGATTTTTGAGCAAAATTTGACATTGAAAGTGGATATTAACGGACTTCCTGTTGGATTTAGGTCATGGCAGTCAGTGAGAAAACTGTAGATCTCAAGGAGACGGACGCCTTAATGTTTTTTCATCTCTGTACGACATTGTGAAGGGACAAAAAAAACCATGTTCGTGTTTTTAGGGCGAGAAGTGTTTTGTGGCACATTTGATTTGACATGAAATCGCGGACTTCCTGTTGGATTTAGGACAAGGTTGTCAACTGGTGAATTTTGAGAACGTCTGGCAGGATAGTGTCAAATGCACTTGAAAAATCAAAGAACATAATCCTCACGTCCACCAGGTTCATCCAGGAAGGAGGAGGTCCGCTGCAGCATCCTCCACTCCCAGCGCCTCCTGGTAGGCAAACTGCAGTGGGTCGAGTGCGTGTTGCACCGGTGGTCTGAGGAGATGCAGGACAAGACGCTCTAATGTCTTCATAATGTGCGAGGTCAAAGCCACGGGTCTGAAGTTTTTCATCTCAGTTGCAGGCGCTTGTTTTGGCACAGGAAGGAGACCAGATGTTCTCCACAGGACAGGGACTCTGCCTGACTGAAGACTGCAGCTGTAAAGTGTCTGAAGGGGTAAAGCCAGCTGCTCCGCACAGGCCTTCAATAGACGTGGGCTCACGCCATCTGGTCCTGGACCCTTCCGAGGATTTAACTCCCTCAGCTCTGTTCTCACCTCATCCGCTGTCAGAGATGGAGGCGGTGGTGAAACAGGAGGAGCTGAGAGGAGGCAGTGGTCAGATGAGGATGAAGGTGGTGGTGGAGGAGGGGCAGGGACAGGGGTGGAAGAAGGTGATGCATTGAACCTGCTGTAGAACCGCTTGAACTGATTGGCCCCGCTCTGTCCCCGCTGGAAGGCTCTGTTTTCCTTTGCAGCCAGTGACGGTTTGTATCCCTCTCCACACTTCCCTGGTGTTACTGGCCTTCAACCTTCTTTCCAGCTTCCGTTTGTAATTCAGCTTGGACTTTCTTAGACTCCTTTTCAAGTCCCTCTTGTCGAGATGAAAATCTTCAGCCCATCTCCATGAGGCCGCTCCAGCTGAGGCTTCCCCTCCAATCACGCCTCGGTCCCACAGAGCCTTTTTGGATCCCGAAATCAAGGTGTACAACAGGGGTCGGCAATTAGCGGCCCGCGGGCCAAATGTGGCCCGCCGAACCGTCCAATCTGGCCCGCGAGAGGATCCCAACACGCGCGCGCACAAACGCATTAACGCACTCATTACCCCGGGCCCTCGAGCAGAAGCACGCACCCCTGTGAGAGTGCGATATCTGTCATTGTGTTGCAATAGACAATCTTCGAGGGATGTGTTGTTTTGTTGTGGTTGCCGGTTTGTCACTGAAAAATAAAGAGGAGTGGCGCCTCGTCTGGTGAACAGAGAGCGCAAGTGAGCGCTGCATCGAGCTCACTGTGTGTTTATTCTCCAGTAAGTTTGAGTGTGTGTTTCACAAAGTCACTGTAATGACGCGATTGTCGCTCAACATTGAGCGGTGGACGGTGAGCGATGACGCGGCGAGTGGCCAGCGGCGAGCGTTTCAAGGGAAAAATCCGCGCGCCCGTCGACTTGCACCGCCAGTCGCTGCCGCCAGCCGCTCCATCGCTTGTTGCTCGAGTTGAAATAATTGAAGCTTTCAAGCGAAGTCGCGCCAGGACAGCCTGTCAGCGTGGAGGTCTTCACAGACGTACTGGCGGAAGGCAGCAGGGCTTCAACCACCAGAACAGTTGGCGTGATGCCAAGGCGAGCGGCGGGCGCGATCTCACTTGTTCACCGCTTCTGGTGGAAACCAGGCGTCAGCCTGAAGCAGCGCTGGAACCGGCCGTCCGGGCGCAGCTCCTGCAGACGGTGGAACTCACCGAGCTCAGACCGCCTCCGGAGGGCAGCAGCAGCCTGAAGCGACGCCGCCGCCTCGCTGCAGCCGGAGGAGCTGACTTCCTCAGGCCAGATACAGAGCAGCGACGGCGGCAGGCGGAGCATCTCAATCTCTATTTGTAAAAGCACTACTCGTTTTCATAAAAGTGCTGAACAGTAAAAACAGTAATAAAAACAAAAAAGAACAACCCGCACCATCGATCAGTATCCGCGCGCGCACACACACACGTCACACACATAGACAGCCGGGTGCACACAGGACTGTGGGACAGACAGAAGAAGAATCCTGTCCACTGCTGCTGTGCAGGAGACGATGAGGAGCTGTGATGTTTCTGCAGGACGCGTCCCGCGAATGAATTCACACACCAGCGACAAGTTTTGCATGTAGTGCTGCGCCGTGTCATTTGTTGCGCAAATGCAGTCGCGTTAAATACGTCCAGTTCTCTGTAGTTTTCCATCGTCGCACCGTCATGCCATCCTCTCTCCCAGGCTCGTGGGTCAGTCAGTCTCCGGCTTTCCGTCCTTCGCCCCCCTGGATGTTATCTGCAGAGAGCCCAAAGAAAGAACTTGGTGTGCTTTTCTCAGGGTCATAACTAGAGTTTATCAAAACCTCCACAAGCCAGCTCATTGCATTCATATTATAGCACTTTTACCCTTGAATATCATATGTAAGCAGGCCAGCATTAGAATAAGAATATTAGAAATAAAATTAATTCCCACACTCTGTATCTCCTTTCGCTTTTTTGGGTGCCTGTACCCCCTCTTCTTTCTGTTTAGAAGGTGCTTGATGTCCGCAGTGATCCAAGTTTTATTATTAGAGAAACGCCTGACTGTAGTTAGAGGAAAAGCAACGTCTGTACAGAAGTTTATATACAGTCTGTTGTACATTCCACCATTCTGTCAGTGTCAGTACTCCTGTTATTGTCCTGTAAATCCTGGATCACAGTCCAGTCGGTACATTCAAAGCAGGCTCTCAGGGACTCACTGGCCTCTGGAGTCCACTTTCTGAATGCCCGAGTTGTTCCGGACTGTGTCAGTACACGGGGTTTATGCACAGGTCTCAGGTAAACCATATTGTGATCAGTTTTACCAAGAGGTGGCAATGCAGACGCAGTATAAGCCTCTTTGACATTAACATAGCACAAGTCCAAAGTTTTCTGTTCTCTTGTGGGGCAGTCCACATACTGTGTAAAGCCAGTCAGATGGGGGCCAACGTCCGCCTGGTTAAAATGACCAGATTTAGCAAATGGAGCGTCTGGGTGTGATGTTTGTAGTTTTACGACAACGTCATGCGTGACGTCGTGCACAGCTGGCAGCTCCGCACTCGGGGGGATGTAAACAATGATGGTGATCACACTGTTAAATTCCCTCGGGACATAATAAGGTCTTAATCCGGGGCGACGGTAGCTCAGTTGGTAAAGCGGGTCGTCTTATAACCGGAAGGTTGGCGGTTTGATCCCCACTCCTGACAGGTGTGTCCTTGGGCAAGACACTTAACCCACCTTGCCTAGTATGAAAGTTGTGAGAGTGAATGGTTGGTGGTGGGAGGGGCCGATGGCGTCAGTCTGCCCCAGGACAGCTGTGGCTACAGCAGCAGCTCAGCTCCACCCAGGATGGAGCGAATGAAGAACGCAGTGTGAAGCGTCTGAGTGTCCAGAAAAGCGCTGGATAAAACCAGTGCATTATTATTAGGGGGCCAAGCCGCGGATGGCCAGGGAACGGCGTATGCATCTCATATGCGTTCCCAGGACCAGCAGAGCTGGGAACCCTATTGTAATTGAAAAGATTTTTATTATTATTATTTTTATTTTTATTTTTCCGTTGGTAAAAGTCCCGCTGCAGCCCAAACTGTACATGGTAGGGTGGTGCAATGTGGTGGGTTGGTCCAAAGCCATGGTCCGACGGAGGACGCAAAAAATCAAACGAATTTGCCACCAGGTGGCGCTACAAGTCCTGCTGCAGCCCACACTGTACATGGGAGGGCAGTGAAAATGGGTGGGTTGGTCCAGAACCTTGGTCTGACGGAGGACACAAAAATCAAATCAGTCCGCGAGCAGGTGGCGCAGTAAGCCACGTAAACGCATTTTGGTCTATAAGTCCCACCCCGTGTGTCGCACATTCAAAAAACTTATGTCCTCAGATTCCTTGAGTAGAACTGAATCACCTGGGATAGGCCACGCCCATTTCCACCTCAAGTTTTTTTTCACTAGATCACAAAAACGGAAAAACATATTTTTTCAAACTCCCCCGTGGGACTTTGTCTGACCTGTCTGAAAATCACCAGATACAGTATTCAGACAGGTCTGACTTGAAGTTATCAAAAGAATTTTGCTGTGACAAAATATGCGCAACGTGGGCTTGACTAAACTTTGCCAGCTAGCTAGCTAGACACAAAGTTTCACAGATCTTGGTCATAATTAATGCTAACACAACCAAACTTGAGATCCTTGGTTACCATGTGACTGTGGGTCTATCAGCCCATTTTGGTGAACATTGGCCACTAGGTGGCGCTCTACAGATAAGAAATTTATTTCACACAGAAAATGGCAATACTGAAAATATAATTAAAAAAAATGTAACAGTATCAGCAGTACAGCAAAAAGTACCATTACCCACAGGTATTTATGAAAAAAGTCATTAGTGCAAATAAGGTCCAAGATACTATTGGTACTACTGGCTCTTTGCTCTTTTGTCACTGAGTTATACCCTGAGGTCGCTTTTTGCCCCTGGATATCGTGGGCAGTTATACTACAGTAAATAAATACATTTTTAAAAAAAAACCTGAAAATGCACAGCAATAACACGATAAACAAAACTTTAAAAACACACAAGCTGTGTCAAGACACAGCATCTTCAGAGTCACATGCTGAACCACATGAAACAGCTCCAGTCATCAGTGTAAATATACTGTAAACTATAGCTGCTGTCATTCTCCACCACCTTTGATATATATTATATTTCTTTAGTTCCATTAACACAATCCTTATTTATTTTAATTGACTAAATATATGAAAATACTTTAATCACTGCTAAAATGACATCTTTGACCACCAACTGAAAAGCAACATCAAATTATGCTGGAATACCAAAATCTTAACTTGGCTTCTCTAAAACACTCCCTGGATGTTCTGGAGGCTTCTGTTGGAAACCTCAGGCAGAGACCTCTGTCTGTGTCGGCTCTGCTCCGTTTACGCTGCTTTAAAAGTTTGTGCAGATTGGTGGAGTTACCGCAGCAGCCAATCAGCTTCCTGCACACAGGATGCAGTGTCTCTGTCTGAAGCTGTGAAATAAGTCCACACAGCGCATCTTTATCCGTCCACTGTTGCTTTTCCTCTCTCTCTCTCTCTCTCTCTCTCTCTCTCACTCACTCTCTCTCTCTCTCTCTCTCCTCACTCACTCACTCACATGGCAGTGAAGGGCAGAGGGAGGAGGGAGCGGCGCCGAGCGCGTTAACGAGCGTCTGAGCTCTGAAGTGAGCTGAGGTCCGACAGAGAGGCGGCGCTGACTCTGCCAGAGCAGAAAAAAAATATCGATCTCAACGTGCTGGTATCGATCGATACCAATGCTAACTTTGGTATCGATACTATCGATATTTGGATCGATCCGCCCACCACTACTCAAAATTGGCCAAAGGGGGGCGCAGCAAACAGAGACATCAAGTGACGTGAAAGTTGATCAGAGTTGCACTGCGTGTGGTGAGCGTGACGCGGGCCTTGCTGGCGAGGGTCGGCTCGTGTCTTGGCGCCCGCCCCGAGCCCGTGGTCCCTCGTGGCGAGCTTCTGAGGGTTCCGCTGAGTCCGGGGCCCGAGTTGCGCAGGAGGCTTGGCCCCCTATCAGCACTGCTTACAGTTCTAGTTATTATTATTTTTAATCCAACTGCCAAGAGCTCGAGGTCTTTGCAACAGGGAGGATGATGGATGGATGATGGATGGATGGATGGATGGATGGGCAAATAAAGGATTAATGAATGAATGGATGGATGATGGATTGATGGATGATGGATGGATGGATGATGGATGGATGATGGAGGATGATGGATGGATGGATGGATGGATGGACGATGGATGGATGAATGGATGATGGAGGATGGACGATGGAGGATGATGGATGGATGGATGGATGGATGATGGAGGATGATGGATGGATGGATGGATGGATAAATGATGGATTAATGAATGGATGGAGGATGATGGATGAATGATGGATGATTGAGGATGATGGATGATTGGATGGATGGATGATGGAGGATGATGGATGATGGATGGAGGGAGGGAGGGAGGGATGGATGGATGATGGATGGATGGATGGATGGATGATGGATGGATGGATGGATGGATGGAGGGAGGGATGGAGGAGGATGATGGATGGATGGATTTTATGGGTGGATGGATGATGGATGGATGATGATGGATGGATGGATGGATGATGGATGGATGGATGATGGATGGATGGATGGATGGATGGATGATGGAGGATGATGGATGATGGATGGATGGATGGATAAATGATGGAGGATGGATGATGGATAAATGATGGATTAATGAATGGATGGATGGATGATGGATGGATGATGGAGGATGATGGATGATGGATGGATGGATGGATAAATGATGGAGGATGGATGGATGGATAAATGATGGATTAATGAATGGATGATGGAGGATGGATGGATAAATGATAGATTAATGAATGGATGGATGGATGATGGATGGATGGATGGATGATAGAGGATGATGGATGATGGATGGGGGCCACACGGTGGTGCAGTGGTTAGCGCTCTTGCCTCACAGCAAGAAGGTCCAGGGTTCAATACCGGCCGGGACTCAGGGCCTTTCTGTGTGGAGTTTGCATGTTCTCCCCGTGTGTGCGTGGGTTCCCCCGGGTACTCCGGCTTCCTCCCACGGTCCAAAAACATGCACGTCAGGTTAATTGGTGACTCTAAAAATTGCCCCTAGGTATGAATGTGTGAGTGAATGGTTGTATGTCTGTGTATGTCTATATATGTCAGCCCTGCGACAGACTGGCGACCTGTCCAGGGTGACCCCGCCTTCACCCACAGCAGCTGGGATCGGCTCCAGCCACCCGCGACCCCGAAAGGGACCAGCGGCAGAAAATGAATGAAAGGATGATGGATGATGGATGGATGGATAGAGAGATGGAGGATGATGGATGGATGATGGATGGATGGATAAATGATGGATTAATGATTAATGGATGGATGGATGGATGATGGATGGATGGATGGAGGATGATGGATGATGGATTTTATGGGTGGATGGATGGATGGATGATGGATGGATGATGGATGGATGATGGATGGATGATGGATCTTGTCAGCTCTGCTCAGAGTCATCGTTGAAAAGCTGAGCCCTCAGTCTCTCTAAAATAAAGCAAAGTCATTAATGTCCAGCAGAAACCGTTTGGGTCCCAGTCCAGAGCCCTGTGGGACTCCACAGCTCACTGCTTTCTGACTGTTGGACAGAAATAATCCCTTCAGAGAGTCCATCTGCGTTCAGTGTTTGGCTTACCGTCTCCAAACATTCTTCGGTGGTGTCGGGTTTTTGAGAACTGTGATCAAACTGGAACTGGTCTGTGATCAGTCACTCTGGGTCCAGTTCGCTGAACTGGAATTACTTTTGCCGTTTTCATTTGATCAGGGAATATTCCATTTCAGAAGGATGGTTGTACATGTGGGACAAAACTTATATAATATCAAGATCATTACTGTCTAAATAGTTTTACATTTACCAGCAGTAGTAATTTCTGCTTTACTGTTTTCTAGAGAAGCTCTGAGGAGATACGAAGAACTGTCTGAAATCTTCTCAGACAAGGACAACTACTCCCAGAGCCGGGAGCTCCTGAAAGAGGTGAGGGACGAATGCCGACGGCGGGAATCAGACACGGCACCCGGCCTGGGAGCCGGCTGAGGACCACACCCTGAATGGAGGCAGCTGCTTCAGCCACAGTGAAGCTGGGAGGAGGCCGGGTGTCCGGAGCTGCAACTGCTTCCTGGACCACGTTCAGTCGGACTTCAGCTGCTTTCAAAGGCTTTTCCTGTTTACGTCTGCAAATATGACCAGAGGACGAAAGACATGCAGCCTCATGGTGTAAACTGACACTTCACCATGACGTCATCAGCTGGAGGGTCCAGCCTCCTGATGACGTCATCAGCTGAAGGATCCAGCCTGCAGCCTCCTGATGACATCATCAGCTGGAGGGTCCAGCCTCCTGATGACATCATCAGCTGGAAGGTCCAGCCTCCTGATGACATCATCAGCTGGAGGATCCAGCCTCCTGATGACATCATCAGCTGGAGGATCCAGCCTGCAGCCTCCTGATGACATCATCAGCTGGAGGATCCAGCCTGCAGCCTCCTGATGACGTCATCAGCTGGAAGGGCCAGCCTCCTGATGACATCATCAGCTGGGAGATCCAGCCTCCTGATGACGTCATTAGCTGTAGGATCCAGCCTCCTGATGACGTCATCAGCTGGAGGATCCAGCCTGCAGCCTCCTGATGACATCATCAGCTGGAGGGTCCAGCCTCCTGATGACATCATCAGCTGGGAGAGCCAGCCTGCAGCCTCCTGATGACATCATCAGCTGGAGGGTCCAGCCTCCTGATGACATCATCAGCTGGGAGAGCCAGCCTCCTGATGACATCATCAACTGGAGGATCCAGCCTGCAGCCTCCTGATGACGTCATCAGCTGGAAGGTCCAGCCTCCTGATGACATCATCAACTGGAGGATCCAGCCTGCAGCCTCCTGATGACATCATCAGCTGGGAGATCCAGCCTGCAGCCTCCTGATGACATCATCAGCTGGAGGGTCCAGCCTCCTGATGACATCATCAGCTGGGAGAGCCAGCCTCCTGATGACATCATCAGCTGGAGGATCCAGCCTGCAGCCTCCTGATGACGTCATCAGCTGGAAGGTCCAGCCTCCTGATGACATCATCAGCTGTAGGATCTAGCCTCCTGATGACGTCATCAGCTGGAGGATCCAGCCTGCAGCCTCCTGATGACGTCATCAGCTGGAGGGTCCAGCCTCCTGATGACATCATCAACTGTAGGATCCAGCCTCCTGATGACGTCATCAGCTAGAGGATCCAGTCTCCTGATGACATCATCAGCTGGGAGATCCAGAATCCTGATGACGTCATCATCTGGGGGATCCAGCCTCCTGATGACGTCGTCATGTGGGGGATCCAGCCTCCTGATGACGTCATCAGCTGGAGGGTCCAGCCTCCTGATGACATCATCAGCTGCAGGATCCAGCCTGCAGCCTCCTGATGACGTCATCAGCTGTCGGATCCAGCCTCCTGATGACGTCGTCATGTGGGGGATCCAGCCTCCTGATGACGTCATCTAGGGGATCCAGCCACAGACATCATCTACGCAGACGCTGCGTTTACACCAGGCTGAAAAATGAAGCCAATGCTGAAGTGCAGTAAAGCTGTAATTCCAGAGAGATTCCAGCAGGGGGTGATGATGGTTTCAAAAAGAACCCGGATCCCATTGGAAGACATTGAACAATGAGGTATTTCAGAGAGAAATAAACACACAGAGCTCAGGGGAATCTCGGGATTCTTCATTCTTCGCCATGGCTCGTCTCTCTCTCTCCCTCACTGGTGGAGGACCCGGCTGGAAATGCGAAGGGCGTGCCATCTGGTGGCCAAAGTATGTCATTGCAACTGAGTCTCTGCAGCAAAAAACAATGTTTTACTTTTTCAAAAATTAATTTGAGGGCTGTACGGAGTGAGAGTGTGGGCCGTATGCAGCCCGTGGGCCGCCAGTTGCCCATCCTTGGTCTAACTTAGTGAACTCCACATGCCTTTTGTTATTTTTCTTTTTTTCTAACAAACTTTTCGTTCCCAGATGTGACGTTTCAGGAGCTGCTCAGAAAGTTTTCCCCAATATTTGTCTTGCAGGAGGGAACATCGAAGTTTGCCAATCTGGACAACAGACTGAACAACAGACACACTAGCAGGGTGAGAGAAGAGTGCAGAGTGTCCACTGCTGCTGAAACGGGAGGGTTTAGTTCCCTGGTCGAGCATCATGTGTTCCAGTTTGGACTGGTTCTGGTTTGTGTTTCATCCTCATGTTCTGAAGGTTCCAGCGGAGCCGGATGGTCCATCAGGCAAATCTAAAGAGGCCCTAGAGATCAGGGCGCTACTGAACTCACTTTCAACTGGAGCCGTCAAAAGATTAATTTTTTCAAGCGCGATTGAATAGTACTGAAATTAATCACGATTAATCATATTTTCAACTCCCTGCTTTAAATGGTGTTAGTTTGCTTTTGAAGGCAGTTTTAAAACTTTTTTAGCGTTTCTGTATTTTGTATCAGAAAAGATTCACATTGCCATGGCAACAGCAGAAACACTGAAAACCGTTCAGCTAGCATGCTCGACCACTGGAGGGCGCTGTTGATGGTTTTTGGAATGAAAGCACACACAAGGGCTGGAGAGAACAACATACTGTCAACATTAACGCGGGAGAGAACCTGATGTTTGGACCACTGACCAACTGACTGATCAGGAACTCGGTATTAGATCTGATTGGACTAGTGACCAGTTGGTTCCTGATCAAGAACTCGGTATTGGGCCTAAAGCGCTGTGGCTGGCCACAGGCGTCTTTAGTACAAAAACCTTTATATATAATTAATGTTGACAATATTGACTGAGGCATGTGAAAAGGAGTTTACTGCTGTGGTTTGTTCTCCCAGTCCAGTGCGCAGGGAACCGTTCCGTACCTGGGCCTCTTCCTCACAGACCTCACCATGCTGGACACGGCCGTGAAGGACCGGCTGGACGTGAGTCACACGGGCCGGGAGCCATCTCTTTCACCTGCCAACACTTCCTCTCACCTGGCCAACACTTCCTGTCACCTGGCCAACACTTCCTGCCACCTGGCCAACACTTCCTCTCACCTGGCCAACACTTCCTGTCACCTGGCCAACACTTCCTCTCACCTGGCCAACACTTCCTCTCACCTGGCCAACACTTCCTGCCACCTGCCAACACTTCCTGTCACCTGCCAACACTTCCTGTCACCTGCCAACACTTCCTCTCACCTGGCCAACACTTCCTGCCACCTGGCCAACACTTCCTCTCACCTAGCCAACACTTCCTGTCACCTCCCAACACTTCCTGTCACCTGCCAACACTTCCTGCCACCTGGCCAACACTTCCTCTCACCTGGCCAACACTTCCTCTCACCTAGCCAACACTTCCTGTCACCTGCCAACACTTCCTGTCACCTGCCAACACTTCCTGCCACCTGGCCAACACTTCCTCTCACCTGGCCAACACTTCCTGCCACCTGGCCAACACTTCCTCTCACCTAGCCAACACTTCCTGCCACCTGGCCAACACTTCCTCTCACCTGGCCAACACTTCCTCTCACCTAGCCAACACTTCCTGCCACCTGGCCAACACTTCCTCTCACCTAGCCAACACTTCCTGCCACCTGGCCAACACTTCCTGTCACTTCCTTTGCAGAACGGCTACATCAACTTCGACAAGAGGAGGCGGGTGAGTGTGTGAGTGTCGGTCATGAGGAGAATCTGAGTGTGTGTTTGGTCTGGATGTCTGACTGTCCTCGTGCGCTCTGGTGTGTGTTGGACTGTGTTGTGGTGAAGCTTGTTGTCCTGGATCAGCTGATCAAGTGGCGGTGTGGAGAGACGGCCGTCTGTCCGACCGTCTCGCAGCCTTTCAGGAGACGCTCTGCTTTCTGCTCGCAGGAGTTTGAGGTTTTAGCTCAGATCCGCCTCCTGCAGTCGTCCTGTAAGAACTGTGTCTTCTACACCGACGAGGCCTTCATGCGGTGGTACCACAGCATCCCCACGCTGAGCGAGGAGGACAGGTAACCACCGCTACGTCACCGCCGCCGCCTGTCAAACAGGCCTCCTTCTCACTGCTGTCGGCTGCAGCTACAGACTGTCCAATGAGATCGAAGCGCCTGGAGAGCCCAGTCCTCGCGGCCCGACGCCCACCGTCGTCATCACCCAGTGTCCAGAGTGAGTGGCTCCCATAGAGCATCTTCCCCCTGCAGCGTCCAGATTAGAGAGAGAGAGAGAAAGAGTGTGTGTGTGTGTGTGCGTGTTTTCTTATCCTTGTGGGGACCAAATGTCCCCACAAGCATAGGAAAACCTGCACGATGTGCCTTGTGGCACCTTTTTCCGGTCCTAATGAGGGGAAACTGTTTTCTTGCCCATGTTGTTGTTACTGAAAAAAGTCAAAGGTCAAAACATTTCTTTAGGGTTCGGCTGTGTTGTGGTCTGGGTCAGGGTCAGAGGTGTCAAGAAAGTACTTTCCCATGCCATGTTTTTGTTGTGCCCAGTCAGTTAACAAAGGGCTGGGCTGATTTGAATCACCTGCAACAAACAGTTCTGGCATCACAATCAGCCCAGCTCTTCCAGAACTGACTGGGTACATGGAAAACACGGCATGGGAAAGTACTTTCTTCACACTCTGGTCAGGGTCAGGGTCAGGGTCAGGGTCAGGGTCAGGGTCAGGGTCAGGGGCTAGCAAATGCATTATGTCAATGAGTGTCCTCACAAGGATAGAATTACAAACCTGTGTGTGTGTGTGTGTGTGTGTGTGTGTGTGTGTGTGTGTGTGTGTGTGTGTGTGTGTGTGTGTGTGTGTGTGTGTGTGTGTGTGTGTGTGTGGTGTGTGTGTGTGTGTGTGTGTGTGTGTGTGTGTGTGTGTGTGTGTGTGTGTGTGTGTGTCCAGTCTGAGCAGCTCCCGGGTCAGCCTCGGCCTTCACAGTGAAGGTCTTTCCGACTTCCAGTCCCCCGTCAACAACCTGCTGTCCAAACTCACCAAGGTAACGGAGGAACGGTTCTCTCTCTGTCTGGATGGGTTCTCTGCCGGTCTGGATGGGTTCTCTGCCGGTCTGGATGGGTTCTCTACCGGTCTGGATGGGTTCTCTACCGGTCTGGATGGGTTCTCTGCCGGTCTGGATGGGTTCTCTACCGGTCTGGATGGGTTCTCTTGGTGGAACCTCGTCCCAGGCCTTCACCAGTCTTCTGAACTTGCAGCACATGAGGTCTCCGTCCGTCTCCTGTCTGGACGTGGACACGTCGCCGTCCAGCGCCGACTCCCCCCCCGCCTCGCTGACCCCCTCCACTCCCGCCAAATCCCACCGCCGCTCCGCCTCCTGTGGGAACAACCCCCCGGGCAGCGGTCCGGGTTCCGGGCCCGACATGCGCATCGTCAGGATCCGGATGGGCCTGCAGGACGGGAACCTGTACCGCAGCATCCTGGTACCGAGCCGGACTCGGGGGTTCCGGGGTTCGGACCGGCGGTCCGGTCGGCCTCACCGTGTGTGTCTCCCTCAGGTCACCAGCAACGACAAGACCCCCACGGTGATCGGCGCCGCCCTGGCGAAGCACAGCCAGGACCCGAAACAGGCGTCCAGATACGA
>NW_021941286.1:0-12500 GCF_902148845.1 Salarias fasciatus
AACATTCTACCGAGAAGCGATGCAGAAAAACTCATCCATGCATTTGTTTCTGCGAGATTGGACTACTGCAACTCCCTTCTCGCAGCCTGCCCAAAAAGTGCATTAAAAAACTTTCAGTTTGTTCAAAATGCGGCCGCCAGATTATTAACTGGAACTAGAAGACGTGAACACATTACTCCCGTTCTAAAATCTCTTCACTGGCTTCCTGTCGAGTTTAGAGTTAGATTTAAAATCCTTCTCCTGACTTACAAAATCCTAAATGGGATGGCTCCAACCTATCTCCAAGATGCTTTAACGCCTTATCAACCAATCAGAGCACTTCGCTCTCAAAATGCAGGGTTACTGGTGACTCCTAGAGTCTCTAAATGGACACTAGGTGGAAGAGCCTTTAGCTATCAGGCACCGTTTTTATGGAACCAGCTTCCAAGTGGTGTCAAAGAGGCAGACACAGTCTCCACATTTAAGGTGAGGCTCAAGACGTTTCTCTTCGATGCAGCCTATGATCAGGTCAGCTAGGGACTCTAAACCATCATTATTAAAAGCTGCCCTAGGAGCTAGAATGCTGTGGGAAGTACGGTGCACTGAGCCCTGTCCTCTAATGTCTGAATGTTCTTCCCTTTAGTCCCTTCATTGCTTTTCCCCTGCTGTCCCCCCCTTCGAGGGGGAGTCTTCTCCAGTTTCAGTTGCTGACTCCACTATTACGAGGGCCTACGAACAAGCTCCGTCCGGACCGGGAGGACACTCCTGTCGGTCCTGCCCGCGGACTGGCGTCGGTTCTACTTCTGGGATCCGTGGTTCTTGTGCTGGACCGTCCAACGGACTGTCCTCAACATAGTCCTAGGCTTTACTTCTTATTGTCTCATGCTAGCTGCTGCCAAAGCTGTCCGTCCCTGGGAGAGGGATCCCTCCAGACTGTGGTTCTCCCCAAGATCTCTTCTTCTCCCACTGGGTTTCTGGAGTTTGTTCTTGCCGGATGTGAGGGTCTAAGGCGGTGGTTGCTTCGTTTTGTCTCCTTACTGTGAATTTGACATATTAACATTATGCTTATTCACTGTTTTTACTTTTACCGACCAATGTAACATCTTGAAGCCTCTGAGGCAGCTGCTGTTGTGATACTGGGCTGTACAAAAATACATTGATTGATTGATTGATTGATTGAAAACCCTCAATGAGGACGGGAATGGAACCGTCAACCCAACCACCACAGAACCAAACACTTCACCACAGCTGCTGGAATGTGGCCTGTGAGCAAAACCACCAGAACCCCTAAAACCACCAGAACCCCCCCCCCCCAAAACCACCAGAACCTCCAAAACCACCAGAACTCCCAAAACCACCAGAACCCCCCCCCCCGAAACCACCAGAACCCCCGAAACCACCAGAACCCCCGAAACCACCAGAACTCCCAAAACCACCAGAACCCCCCCCCCCCCGAAACCACCAGAACCCCCAAAACCACCAGAACCTCTAAAACCACCAGAACCCCCAAAACCACCAAAACCACCAGAACCCCCCAAATCGCCCAAACTAAATATTCTGCTCGTGGACTTGGTCCCCTGGTCTCGTAGGACTCGGTCCCTGGTCTTGTGGACTTGGACTCTGTGGTGCAGCAGATCCTTCCTGCTGTCCTAGGTTTTGTCCTGAACCCAGACTGTGTCCCTGGTGGACGTCCCTCGGTGGCTGACTGTCCTGGTTCCGCTCAGCCTGGTCCCCCTCTGGATGACGGAACCCGTGTTCTTCTCTCTGTGCTCAGCAGGGTGCGGGTCCGGTTCCAGGGTTTGGACCTCCTCTGGTTTCCTGACCCTCCGGTCCTCCTTCAGTCTCCTGGCTTGGCTCTGGACTCTGGGCCGGTCTTGTGGTTCTGAGTTCTCCTCTGGATCCAGACTGCCAGACTGGAGCTGAACAGGGCTTCGGTCTCGTCATGGACCCGTCCTCTCAGTGTCCTCGCCGTGTCCTGGACCCGTCCTCGCCATGTCCTCGCCATGTCCTGCCAGCCGGCCCAGCTCACTGCTGCAGGTCCTGGTTTTGGCCTGTAGGGGTTCAGTCCGGCTGTCACGGATCTCCTGAGAGATCTCCTGTCCCTCTGGGAGTTCTCCTGTCCCTCTGGGAGTTCTGTCCCTCTGGGAGTTCTCCTGTCCCTCTGGGAGTTCTCCTGTCCTCTGGGAGTTCTCCTGTCCCTCTGGGAGTTCTCCTGTCCTCTGGGAGTTCTCCTGTCCCTCTGGGAGTTCTCCTGTCCCTCTGGGAGTTCTCCTGTCCTCTGGGAGTTCTCCTGTCCCTCTGGGAGTTCTCCTGTCCTCTGGGAGTTCTCCTGTCCTCTGGGATTTCTCCTGTCCTCTGGGAGTTCTCCTGTCCCTCTGGGAGTTCTCCTGTCCTCTGGGAGTTCTCCTGTCCCTCTGGGAGTTCTCCTGTCCTCTGGGAGTTCTCCTGTCCCTCAGGGAGTTCTCCTGTCCTCTGGGATTTCTCCTGTCCTCTGGGAGTTCTCCTGTCCTCTGGGAGTTCTCCTGTCCCTCTGGGAGTTCTCCTGTCCTCTGGGAGTTCTCCTGTCCCTCTGGGATTTCTCCTGTCCTCTGGGAGTTCTCCTGTCCCTCTGGGAGTTCTCCTGTCCTCTGGGATTTCTCCTGTCCTCTGGGAGTTCTCCTGTCCTCTGGGAGTTCTCCTGTCCCTCTGGGAGTTCTCCTGTCCTCTGGGAGTTCTCCTGTCCCTCTGGGATTTCTCCTGTCCTCTGGGAGTTCTCCTGTCCCTCTGGGAGTTCTCCTGTCCTCTGGGATTTCTCCTGTCCTCTGGGAGTTCTCCTGTCCTCTGGGAGTTCTCCTGTCCCTCTGGGAGTTCTCCTGTCCTCTGGGAGTTCTCCTGTCCCTCTGGGAGTTCTCCTGTCCTCTGGGAGTTCTCCTGTCCCTCTGGGAGTTCTCCTGTCCTCTGGGAGTTCTCCTGTCCCTCTGGGAGTTCTCCTGTCCCTCTGGGATTTCTCCTGTCCTCTGGGAGTTCTCCTGTCCCTCTGGGAGTTCTCCTGTCCTCTGGGAGTTCTCCTGTCCCTCTGGGAGTTCTCCTGTCCCTCTGGGAGTTCTCCTGTCCCTCTGGGATTTCTCCTGTCCTCTGGGAGTTCTCCTGTCCTCTGGGAGTTCTCCTGTCCTCTGGGAGTTCTCCTGTCCCTCTGGGATTTCTCCTGTCCTCTGGGAGTTCTCCTGTCCTCTGGGAGTTCTCCTGTCCCTCTGGGAGTTCTCCTGTCCTCTGGGAGTTCTCCTGTCCTCTGGGAGTTCTCCTGTCCCTCTGGGAGTTCTCCTGTCCTCTGGGAGTTCTCCTGTCCCTCTGGGATTTCTCCTGTCCTCTGGGAGTTCTCCTGTCCTCTGGGAGTTCTCCTGTCCCTCTGGGAGTTCTCCTGTCCTCTGGGATTTCCCCTGTCCTCTGGGAGTTCTCCTGTCCCTCTGGGAGTTCTCCTGTCCTCTGGGAGTTCTCCTGTCCCCTGGGAGTTCTCCTGTCCCTCTGGGATTTCTCCTGTCCTCTGGGAGTTCTCCTGTCCTCTGGGAGTTCTCCTGTCCCTCAGGGAGTTCTCCTGTCCCCTGGGAGTTCTCCTGTCCCCTGGGAGTTCTCCTGTCCCTCTGGGAGTTCTCCTGTCCTCTGGGAGTTCTCCTGTCCCCTGGGAGTTCTCCTGTCCTCTGGGAGTTCTCCTGTCCTCTGGGAGTTCTCCTGTCCCTCAGGGTGGCTCGGCTGAATGTCACCCGGTTGTTTTGTCTTACGGTGTCTTTTCTGTGGACAGTCATCGGGGACATGGTGAGACGGTGGCCGGTCCAGCAGCTTGTCAGGATTGCATAGTGAGACGTCCATGAGACGGTCCTGCATGTCCTCTGTTGTCCCTGGTCCGGGAGTCCTGTTTCTTGAAGCGCCGCTACATCACGGCGGAGTCCTCCGTCCCCTCTGTCCGTCGTCGTCCCGACATTCCAGGTTGCAATTTTCAGAGAGGTGTCTTCCTGCGGCTGGTTAGGTCAACCTGCTGGACACGTCTGTCCGTCCAGGTTGGACTGGAGACAGACTGGAGACCCTCCGGTCAGCAGAGTGGACCTGTCCTGGAGGCAACACCGTTACTGTCTCCCTGTCTCTGACCTGAGCGGCTGATGGACCGTCCCTGTCCCCATGCCTGTCCCCACGCGTCCCCCTGCGCGGGGACCGTCCCTGTCCCCACGCTGTCCCCCGGCGCCGCAGGGCTTCTGGCGTGATACCAGCAGAAGCTGTGCAGAGTCGCCAAACAGGTCCAGGTCTCTGAGTCCGAGGGCGAGGGAACCCCGGGACCCGAGGCACACCTGTCTGCAGGGAACAGCCGTTCACCCTGTAGGATCCGTCCGCCTGTCCAGGTTCCTGACCGGAATCCACGTCCCGCTGGGTTTGGGTCCGGGTCCCTCCTTCAGCCTGGAGTCAGGACAAGGTCCCCAAGGCGCTGGGTCGGGTTCGGTATCAGACCCGGTTCAGGTACATGTAGCGTAGTGCAGTACTGCTGTAGGATTGGTGTAGTGTTGATGTAGTGTTAGTGTAGTGTATTATTGATGGAGTATTGGTGTAATGTTGGCGTAGTGTAGGTGGGGTGTTGGTGTGGTGTTGGTGTAGTGCAGTATTGGTGTACTGTCAGTGCAGTGTTGGTGTAGTATTGATGTAGTATTGGTGTAGTGTTGTGTTGCTGTAGTGTTAGTGTAGTGTGGTGTGGTATTGGTGTAGTGCTGGTGTAGTGTTGCTGCAGTATTGTGTAGTGCCGGTGTGGTGCCGGTGTAGTGCTGATGTAGTATTGGTGTAGTATTGGTGTAGTGTTGCTGCAGTATTGTGTAGTGCTGGTGTAGTATTGGTGTAGTGTTGTAGCATTGTTGTAGTGTCAGTGTGGAGTTGGTGTAGTATTGGTGTAGTGTTGTAGCATTGTTGTAATGTCAATGTGGAGTTGGTGTAGTATTGGTGTAGTATTGGTGTAGTATTGGTGTAGTGTAGTATTGGTGTAGTGTTGTAGCATTGTTGTAGTGTCAGTGTGGAGTTGGTGTAGTATTGGTGTAGTATTGGTGCAGTATTGGTGTAGTGTTGTAGTATTGGTGTAGTATGTGGAGTTGGTGTAGTATTGGTGTAGTATTGGTGTAGTGTAGTATTGGTGTAGTGTTGTAGCATTGTTGTAGTGTCAGTGTGGAGTTGGTGTAGTATTGGTGTAGTATTGGTGTAGTATTGGTGTAGTGTTTACTTAAAGCCCGTCATCTTCTGCACACACAGTTCATTCTGCAGGAGAACCCTGGACGCAGCGTTCTCCAGCCTGTTCCTGGAGAACCGATTTCTCTCCCTGCTCCAGGCTCGGTGCTGGGCTCTGCTCGGAGAGGACGGAACCGGAACCTGAGACCCAGGAGAGCCGGAACGTTCCGAGAGCGGTTCTCCAGGAACAGAGCTGGGGAACGTCTGCCTTCAGAGCTCAGCTGTTCTGAGACAAACGGTTCAGAGTCCGATCCACAGTTTAATGTTTTAATGGAGTCCCGAGTTCTGCAGGCCGGTTCCGTCGGTCAGCAGAGGAGAACCTTCACCCGCCGCTGCTCCGTCACTGCTGCAATGCAAGAACAGCAGAGTGGGTCCCTCCGTCAGGACGGGTGGAGACGGGTGGAGGACGGGTGGAGGACGGGTGAAGACGGGTGGAGATGGGTGAAGGCGGGTGGAGGCGGGTGATGATGGGTGGAGACGGGTGAAGACAGGTGGCGGGTGGAGGACAAATGTAGGACAGATGTAGGACGGGTGGAGGCGGGTGGAGGACAGATGTAGGACGGGTGGAGGCGGGTGGAGGACAGATGTAGGACGGGTGGAGGCGGGTGGAGGACAGATGTAGGATGGGTGGAGGTGGGTGGAGGACAGATGTAGGACGGGTGGAGGCGGGTGGAGGACAGATGTAGGACGGGTGGAGGCGGGTGGAGGACAGATGTAGGACGGGTGGAGGCGGGTGGAGGACAGATGTAGGACGGGTGGAGGCGGGTGGAGGACAGATGTAGGATGGGTGGAGGCGGGTGGAGGACAGATGTAGGACGGGTGGAGGCGGTTGGAGGCGGGTGGAGGACAGATGTAGGACGGGTGGAGGCGGGTGGAGGACAGATGTAGGACGGGTGGAGGCGGGTGGAGGACAGATGTAGGATGGGTGGAGGTGGGTGGAGGACAGATGTAGGACGGGTGGAGGCGGTTGGAGGTGGGTGGAGGACAGATGTAGGACGGGTGGAGGCGGGTGGAGGACAGATGTAGGACGGGTGGAGGCGGGTGGAGGACAGATGTAGGACGGGTGGAGGCGGGTGGAGGACAGATGTAGGACGGGTGGAGGCGGGTGGAGGACAGATGTAGAACGGGTGGAGGCGGGTGGAGGACAGATGTAGGACGGGTGGAGGCGGGTGGAGGACAGATGTAGGACGGGTGGAGGCGGGGCAGTACCTGCGCCGGCGCCGCTCACACAGGCTGAAGACGGCGAGCAGGACGGCCTGAGAACAGAACCGGTCAATTCAGCACCACCTCCCTCCTCCACCTTCAGGTCACACTGCTCCGCCCCGGCCCCGGTCCCGGGACCCGGGTTTGAATCCCGGTCCGGTCCGGTCCGGTCTGGTACTCACTCCCAGGAGGGCCAGGGCTCCCTGGACCGCCGCCGCCCACTGGAAGCTCAGGTTCTGGGTCAGCAGGCCGCCCACCACCGGGCCGTAGAACATCCTGCGCAGAACCCGTCACATGACCCGGGGCGGGAGGGCGGGACGGAGACGGAGACGGCGAGGACAGAGACGGAGACGGCAGGGCGGAGACAGAGACGGCAGGGTGGAGACGGAGACGGCGAGGACGGAGACGGCAGGGTGGAGACGGAGACGGCAGGACAGAGACGGCAGGGTGGCGACGGAGACGGCAGGGCGGAGACGGAGACGGCAGGGTGGAGACGGAGACGGCAGGACGGAGACGGCAGGGCGGAGACGGAGACGGCAGGGTGGAGACAGAGACGGCAGGACGGAGACGGCAGGGTGGAGACGGAGACGGCAGGGTGGAGACAGAGACGGCAGGACGGAGACGGAGACGGCAGGACGGAGACGGAGACGGCAGGGTGGAGACAGAGACGGCAGGACGGAGACGGAGACGGCAGGACGGAGACGGAGACGGCAGGGTGGAGACGGAGACGGCAGGGTGGAGACGGGGCTCCAGACTCACCCCAGAGACCAGACGGCCCCGAACAGGCCCGACACCATGCCCAGCGTGCTCAGACCCTCCTGGAACCCGTCCTCACTGCAAGAACGTCCACAGCTGACCGGACCGGACCGGACCGGACCGGACCGGTTCCGAGGAGAACGTCTACTCACTAAGCACAGGTGATGATCTCGGGGAACGTTGGGATGGCGGTCATCCCCAGAGAGAACCCGATGAGTCCCAGAGCGAGAACCAGCAGCCACAGCTCACTAGAACCGGAAGACAGAACCAGGAGAACCAGGAGAACCAGGGGACAGAACATGCAGGGAGTTCCACAGGGTTCTGTCCTAGAACCTCTACTAAAGGTAAAGATGGAGTTCCACAGGGTTCTGTCCAAGAACCTCTACTAAAGTTAAACATGGAGTTCCACAGGGTTCTGTCCTAGAACCTCTACTAAAGTTAAACATGGAGTTCCACAGGGTTCTGTCCTAGAACCTCTACTGAAGTTAAACATGGAGTTCCACAGGGTTCTGTCCTAGAACCTCTACTGAAGTTAAACATGGAGTTCCACAGGGTTCTGTCCTAGAACCTCTACTGAAGGTAAACATGGAGTTCCACAGGGTTCTGTCCAAGAACCTCTACTCTTCACGTTCTCCAGTCTTCCTGTAGGAACATCATCAGGAAACTCTCCATTAACTTCCACTGTTCTGCAGATGATCCACAGATCTACTGATCTAGAACCAGGTGATCCACAGATCTAGAGCCAGATGATCCATGGATCTACTGATCTAGAAGTAGGTGATCCACAGACCTACTGATCTAGAACCAGGTGATCCACGGATCTACTGATCTAGAACCAGGTGATCCACAAACCTACTGATCTAGAACCAGGTGATCCACAGATCTAGAACCAGATGATCCATGGATCTACTGATCTAGAACCAGGTGATCCACTGATCTACTAATCTAGAACCAGGTGATCCACATATCTAGAACCAGGTGATTCACAAACCTACTGATCTAGAACCAGGTGATCCACAGACCTACTGATCTAGAACCAGGTGATCCTGATCAGCTGGTGAAACTAGAACTTTGTCTTAAAGACATTAGAACCTGACGAGGCGAACCGAAAGTTCTGCTGAATTCAGACGCAGAAGCAGAAGTTATTTCAGTCAGTCGATGGTTCTTCCAGAACCTTCGGCTCTACTGGTCTTGGTTCCTGAAGGTTCGGGCTTGGGATCTACTGGTCTTGGTTCCTGAAGGTTCGGGCTTGGGATCTACTGGTCTTGGTTCCTGAAGGTTCGGGCTTGGGATCTACTGGTCTTGGTTCCTGGAGGTTCGGGCTTGGGATCTACTGGTCTTGGTTCCTGGAGGTTCGGGCTTGGGATCTACTGGTCTTGGTTCCTGGAGGTTCGGGCTTGGGATCTACTGGTCTTGGTTCCTGGAGGTTCTGGCTTGGGATCTACTGGTCTTGGTTCCTGAAGGTTCGGGCTTGGGATCTACTGGTCTTGGTTCCTGAAGGTTCGGGCTTGGGATCTACTGGTCTTGGTTCCTGGAGGTTCTGGTTTGGGATCTACTGGTCTTGGTTCCTGAAGGTTCGGGCTTGGGATCTACTGGTCTTGGTTCCTGCAGGTTCGGGCTTGGGATCTACTGGTCTTGGTTCCTGGAGGTTCGGGCTTGGGATCTACTGGTCTTGGTTCCTGGAGGTTCGGGCTTGGGATCTACTGGTCTTGGTTCCTGGAGGTTCGGGCTTGGGATCTACTGGTCTTGGTTCCTGAAGGTTCGGGCTTGGGATCTACTGGTCTTGGTTCCTGAAGGTTCGGGCTTGGGATCTACTGGTCTTGGTTCCTGGAGGTTCTGGCTTGGGATCTACTGGTCTTGGTTCCTGAAGGTTCGGGCTTGGGATCTACTGGTCTTGGTTCCTGGAGGTTCGGGCTTGGGATCTACTGGTCTTGGTTCCTGGAGGTTCGGGCTTGGGATCTACTGGTCTTGGTTCCTGGAGGTTCGGGCTTGGGATCTACTGGTCTTGGTTCCTGGAGGTTCGGGCTTGGGATCTACTGGTCTTGGTTCCTGGAGGTTCGGGCTTGGGATCTACTGGTCTTGGTTCCTGGAGGTTCGGGCTTGGGATCTACTGGTCTTGGTTCCTGGAGGTTCGGGCTTGGGATCTACTGGTCTTGGTTCCTGGAGGTTCGGGCTTGGGATCTACTGGTCTTGGTTCCTGGAGGTTCGGGCTCCACCTGTTGGGGGCGGGCTCACCTGGTCACGTGGAGGAAGGGTGCGGGTCCGAGCAGGCAGAAGCTCAGGGCGGTGACTCCGCCTCCGGCCACCATCAGCGGGATCCTGCTGGTCTGGACCGGAACCAGAACCAACACCTGGCAGGTTACAGTGGGTCTGAACGGCGGCGGCGGCGGCGGGGGCGGGACTCACGGGAAATCGGTCGGTGACCACGCCCATCAGCGGCGACGCCAGGCAGTACGGCAGCGACAGGCCCAGCATGACCACGCCCACCAGGCCGCTGGACAGCTGGAACTGGAGACGGCACAGAGACACACCCGTCCAGAGACAGACCCGGACCCGGACCCGGACCCGGAACCCAGAACCCGGACCCAGACCCCGGAACCAGAACCCGGACCCAGAACCCGGACCTGGACCCCGGACCCAGAACCTGGACCCTGGAACCTGGACCCCGGAACCTGGGCCCAGACCCCGGAACCAGAACCCGGACCCAGAACCCGGACCTGGACCCCAGACCCAGAAACTAGACCCTGGAACCCGGACCCCGGAACCCGGACCCAGACCTCGGACCCAGAACCCGGGCCTGGACCCCGGACCCAGAACCTGGACCCCAGAACCCAGAACCCAGAACCCGGAACCGGACCCCAGAACCCTGAACCCAGAACCCAGAAACTGGACCCCAGAACCCAGACCCGGACCCCAGAACCCGGACCTGGACCCCGGAACCAGACCCCGGACCCAGAACCTCTACCTGGACCCCGGACCCCGGAACCCAGAACCCGGAACCGGACCCCAGAACCCAGAACCCTGAAACTGGAACCTGGAACCCAGACCCGGACCCCAGAACCCGGAACCCGGACCTGGACCCCAGAACCCGGACCCCAGGGCTCGGACCTCGGACCCCGGACCCCAGAACCCTGAACCCAGAACCCAGAACCCAGAAACTGGACCCCGGAACCCAGACCCGGACCCCAGAACCCGGACCCTGGACCCTGGACCCCGGCCCCCTTGCGCGGCGCCTCACCGTCTGGATGGCGAACAGCGACAGCGTGGCGTCCAGGAAGCCGAGGCCGGCGCTCAGGGTGAAGACCACGTAGCAGACCAGCAGGATGCGGCCGCGGCCCAGCAGCCGCAGGAAGGAGTCCCGGCACGGGTCCGCCTCTGCGGGGAGAACGCCGCTCAGAGAACCGCGGAACCCGGTCCGCACGGCCGGAGAACTGGCCGACGCCCGCGGGGGTTCTACCGATGCTCGGGAGAACGTAGACGTTGAAAGGAACCATCAGCAGCAGCAGAGCGCCCAGCAGCAGGAAGGGAACCTCGTACCCGAAGGACTGGTAGAACCAGCCCCCCACCGGCGGGCCCAGGATCAGACCCAGACCCGTGAAGATCTCCAGACTGCCCTGGAACGCAGAACGGCGGTGGAACAGCGGCCGATTGTGGAGAACGGCGGTGGAACAGCGGCCCATTGTTCCGGGTCCCGGACGGCAGGGCGGTTCTGCGTTCTCACCAGAACAGTGGCCACGTTGTCCGGGAACATTTTTGCCGTCATGGCGAACGTGGAGGTCATGGCGGCGGCGAAGCCCACGGCGTCCACGGAACGCACCACGAAGCACAGGCCGATGAAGGCCGGGCCCGCCGGGACCCGGTCCAGGAGACTGCCTCGAGACAAGAACCCAGCGCCAGAACGTCAGGACCAGCAGGAACGCAGAACCGGGAAGAACCGTCCCGGCCAGAACTTCATCCGGTTAATAAACAGTTTCAATCCCACAGACTGAGCTGAACACAGAGGGTGGAGGTCAGAGGTCAGGGTGGAGGTCAGGGTGGAGGTCAGAGGTCAGGGTGGAGGTCAAGGGTTAGGGTGGAGGTCAGAGGTCAGGGTGGAGGTCAGGGTGGAGGTCAGAGGTCAGGGTGGAGGTCAGAGGTCAGGGTGGAGGTCAGGGGTCAGGGTGGAGGTCAAGGGTTAGGGTGGAGGTCAGAGTGGAGGTCAGGGGTCAGGGTGGAGGTCAGAGGTCAGGGTGGAGGTCAGGGTGGAGGTCAGAGGTCAGGGTGGAGGTCAGGGGTTAGGGTGGAGGTCAAGGGTTAGGGTGGAGGTCAGAGTGGAGGTCAGGGGTCAGGGTGGAGGTCAGAGGTCAGGGTGGAGGTCAGGGTGGAGGTCAGAGGTCAGGGTGGAGGTCAGAGGTCAGGGTGGAGGTCAGAGGTCAGGGTGGAGGTCAGGGGTCAGGGTGGAGGTCAAGGGTTAGGGTGGAGGTCAGAGTGGAGGTCAGGGGTCAGGGTGGAGGTCAGAGGTCAGGGTGGAGGTCAGGGTGGAGGTCAGAGGTCAGGGTGGAGGTCAGAGGTCAGGGTGGAGGTCAAGGGTTAGGGTGGAGGTCAGAGTGGAGGTCAGGGGTCAGGGTGGAGGTCAGAGGTCAGGGTGGAGGTCAGGGTGGAGGTCAGGGGTCAGGGTGGAGGTCAGGGGTCAGGGTGGAGGTCAGAGTGGAGGTCAGGGGTTAGGGTGGAGGTCAGAGTGGAGGTCAGGGGTCAGGGTGGAGGTCAGAGGTCAGGGTGGAGGTCAGGGGTCAGGATGGAGGTCAGGGTGGAGGTCAGGGGTCAGGGTGGAGGTCAGGGTGGGGGTCAGAGGTCAGGGTGGGGGTTGGTCAGTAACAGTCACAGACCCAAACAGGATGGTACAGCCTGACGACACAAACAGTCCGGCCACCAGCATGAACTTGGCTCCGATCTGGACGATCTGAGAGGAGAGAGAGCTTCACTGAGCGATCATTTCCCACAAGGCAACAGGAACCGGGAACCGGGGACCGGGGACCGGGGACCGGAGACCGGGGACCGGGGACCGGAAACTCACATATCTGCCCAGGATCAGAGAACCTAACAGGTTGCAGACGGCGTAGCAGCCGAAGATCAATCCAACCACCGTCTGACTGGCTCCTTTCTTCAGGGCCTGGAACAGACAGGAAGTAGAACCAGAGAACAGGAAGTTGAACCGGAGAATAGGAAGTAGAACTGGAGAATAGGAAGTAGGATTAGAGAACAGACAGGAAGTAGAAACAGAGAACAGGAAGTAGAACCGGAGAATAGGAAGTAGAACTGGAGAATAGGAAGTAGGATTAGAGAACAGACAG
>NW_021941286.1:17500-20000 GCF_902148845.1 Salarias fasciatus
GGACAGACTGAGGACAGACTGAGGACAGACTGAGGACAGATTGGACAGACTGGGGACAGACTGAGGACAGACTGGGGACAGACTGGGTACAGACTGAGGACAGACTGGACAGACTGGGGACAGACTGAGGACAGACTGGGGACAGACTGAGGACAGATTGGACAGACTGGACAGACTGAGGACAGATTGGACAGACTGGGGACAGACTGAGGACAGACTGGACAGACTGGGGACAGACTGGGGACAGACTGAGGACAGACTGAGGACAGACTGAGGACAGACTGGGGACAGACTGGGGATAGACTGAGGACAGATTGGACAGACTGGACAGACTGAGGACAGATTGGACAGACTGGACAGACTGAGGACAGATTGGACAGACTGGGGACAGACTGGGGACAGATTGGACAGACTGGACAGACTGAGGACAGATTGGACAGACTGGGGACAGACTGAGGACAGATTGGACAGACTGGACAGACTGAGGACAGATTGGACAGACTGGGGACAGACTGAGGACAGATTGGACAGACTGGGGACAGATTGGATAGACTGGATAGACTGGGGACAGATTGGACAGACTGGATAGACTGGGGACAGACTGGGGACAGACTGAGGACAGACTGAGGACAGACTGGGGACAGACTGGACACACTGACGACAGATTGGACAGACTGGACAGACTGGGGACAGACTGAGGACAGACTGGGGACAGGCTGGGGACAGACTGGGGACAGGCTGGACAGGCTGGGCTCCAGCAGTGATGAGGTCCTGGTCCTGGTGCCGGCTGAGGCCGGACAGCGGTGGGACCGGCGGGACAGCGGTGGGACCGGTGGGACGGCGGTGGGACCGGTGGGACGGCGGTGGGACCGGTGGGACGGCGGGACAGCGGTGGGACCGGCGGGACCGGCGGGACAGCGGTGGGACCGGCGGGACAGCGGTGGGACCGGCGGGACGGCGGGACTCGCTGACCCCCAGATGAAGGATCGCGGTTTATATTGTTGTTTCTATCTTGACGCTCTGCAGAAACGAGGCTGATGCAAATGGATGAAGAACGTCATTTTATTTATGTAGCGAAGACATTTTTAACGTTTTGAACTCTTAAAAAAAACAATACGTCAAGTTGAAAGTCTGTTTCAAATGAATCACACAGCTGAACTTAAATGATCCGTTTATCAGACGAAGAAATGCCGGGAGCCGCGGTCTGCGTGGCCTCCGGCCTCCGGCGTCCGGCCGCCGAGCGCAGCCGTGAGCTGAAGTCAGACGGAGCTGGGAGGAGGCGCTGTGCCTCTGAACAACCAAACGCAAGTATTTGCCAAATATCTGCACGGATAATTATTCTGCCTGGCGAGCGGGACTCCTGCTCCTGCACGGCGTCTGCAGGTCGGGCCGCACGAAGCCGCTTCCTCCGAGCGCAGGACGAAGCTGTGGCCGAGGATCCGAAGATCGACGGCGCTCCAAATGCACATTTCTTCATATTCACGTCGGCGTCGCGGATGGCGCTCCATGTTTCAACACCAGTTTGTCCGGTGGAAGGTTTGGAAGGTTCTCAGTCTCACTCCGTTTGTGATCCTGATGGCGGCTTCTTCAGGATCCTGTCGAGCGCTTGCATTCGGACAGCCACACATCTGTCAGCGGCGCCAGGCGGCTCCAGCTGCAGCTCCAGATCAGGAGGACTTACCGGCGTCCCGTTCACCAGGGACGGATCGGTGGTGAGGGGAGTGACGGGGAAGGACAAGGGTTGTTTTCCTCTCTGAAATCACGGAATCGTTTCCCAAACGATGCCTGCGTTGTGGTGATTGCAGAGTGCAAATGCTCTGAATGTGTCACCTTCTCGTGAGGTTGTTTGAACTCCCTTAAAGCAGGGGAGTGAGACGGTGTGCCTCTCTCTACATCTCTGGCTGAAACGGTCAGTTTGCGCTCAAATGCGAACCTCCTCCAGCAGGTGGCGCTGTGCCTCCTCTCTCCGCTGGGTTTACAGTCAGAACGGCACCACTCCAAGTCGGCCCGGCCAACTCGGCACCGCCCCGGGATACGGTCAACTCGGCATCTCGCCAAGTCGGCCTCGCGGGCGGGGGGGGGGGGGGGGGGGGGGGGGGGGGCTCTCCAGTGGCCGAGTTGGCCGGTGCCGACTTGACTGTAAGCTGCTCACCAACTCGGCCAAAAGCGTCTTTCTTTTCTTTTTAATCACGATGGTGGATAATGTACCTGGAGCTTCATGTTTGACGTCCGAGTAGCTTAGCTACGAGCGCGCAGCGCTTAGCGGCTGTCTGGTCATGTGACCAGATCATGTGACCGGCGTGTGATCCGCGAACGCCGCTTGATCAAACCAGTCGCCTGCATTATAATTTTATTGTAATGTTCTCCAGCCCTGAAGTTTGGTCAGCCAGTACAATTAGATTTACAGTGAGATCTAAAACATGTCGGGTCACCGCTCCTGAGGACTGGAGTTTGACACGTGATTTAAATACATGACGACCGTCATTTCAGTGAAATGAAA
>NW_021941286.1:25000-45211 GCF_902148845.1 Salarias fasciatus
TCTGGGTCTGGGTCTGCCCCTCCTGAAGGGGTCAGGGTCTGGGTCTGGGTCTGTCCCTCCTGAAGGGGTCTGGGTCTGGGTCTGGGTCTGGGTCTGTCCCTCCTGAAGGGGTCAGGGTCTGGGTCTGGGTCTGTCCCTCCTGAAGGGGTCAGGGTCTGGGTCTGTCCCTCCTGAAGGGGTCTGGGTCTGGGTCTGTCCCTCCTGAAGGGGTCTGGGTCAGGGTCTGGGTCTGCCCCTCCTGAAGGGGTCTGGGTCTGGGTCTGGGTCTGGGTCTGCCCCTCCTGAAGGGGTCTGGGTCTGGGTCTGGGTCTGCCCCTCCTGAAGGGGTCAGGGTCTGGGTCTGGGTCTGGGTCTGCCCCTCCTGAAGGGGTCAGGGTCTGGGTCTGGGTCTGGGTCTGTCCCTCCTGAAGGGGTCTGGGTCAGGGTCTGGGTCTGGGTCTGGGTCTGCCCTCCTGAAGGGGTCTGGGTCAGGGTCTGGGTCTGGGTCTGGGTCTGCCCCTCCTGAAGGGATCTGGGTCAGGGTCTGGGTCTGGGTCTGGGTCTGTCCCTCCTGAAGGGGTCTGGGTCAGGGTCTGTGTCAGGGTCTGGGTCTGGGTCTGTCCCTCCTGAAGGGGTCAGGGTCTGGGTCTGGGTCTGCCCCTCCTGAAGGGGTCTGGGTCAGGGTCTGGGTCTGTCCCTCCTGAAGGGGTCTGGGTCTGGGTCTGGGTCTGCCCCTCCTGAAGGGGTCTGGGTCAGGGTCTGGGTCTGTCCCTCCTGAAGGGGTCTGGGTCTGGGTCTGTCCCTCCTGAAGGGGTCAGGGTCTGGGTCTGTCCCTCCTGAAGGGGTCTGGGTCAGGGTCTGGGTCTGCCCCTCCTGAAGGGGTCTGGGTCTGGGTCTGGGTCTGGGTCTGCCCCTCCTGAAGGGGTCAGGGTCTGGGTCTGGGTCTGTCCCTCCTGAAGGGGTCAGGGTCTGGGTCTGCCCCTCCTGAAGGGGTCTGGGTCAGGGTCTGGGTCAGGGTCTGGGTCTGGGTCTGGGTCAGGGTCTGGGTCTGCCCCTCCTGAAGGGGTCTGGGTCAGGGTCTGGGTCAGGGTCTGGGTCTGGGTCTGGGTCTGGGTCTGCCCCTCCTGAAGGGGTCTGGGTCAGGGTCTGGGTCAGGGTCTGGGTCTGGGTCTGGGTCTGGGTCTGCCCCTCCTGAAGGGGTCTGGGTCAGGGTCTGGGTCAGGGTCTGGGTCTGGGTCTGGGTCTGGGTCTGGGTCTGCCCCTCCTGAAGGGGTCTGGGTCTGGGTCTGGGTCTGGGTCTGCCCCTCCTGAAGGGGTCTGGGTCTGGGTCTGGGTCTGCCCCTCCTGAAGGGGTCTGGGTCTGGGTCTGGGTCTGCCCCTCCTGAAGGGGTCTGGGTCTGGGTCTGGGTCTGCCCCTCCTGAAGGGGTCAGGGTCTGGGTCTGGGTCTGGGTCTGTCCCTCCTGAAGGGGTCTGGGTCTGGGTCTGGGTCTGTCCCTCCTGAAGGGGTCTGGGTCAGGGTCTGGGTCTGTCCCTCCTGAAGGGGTCTGGGTCTGGGTCTGGGTCTGCCCCTCCTGAAGGGGTCTGGGTCAGGGTCTGGGTCTGCCCCTCCTGAAGGGGTCTGGGTCAGGGTCTGGGTCTGTCCCTCCTGAAGGGGTCTGGGTCAGGGTCTGGGTCTGCCCCTCCTGAAGGGGTCTGGGTCTGGGTCTGGGTCTGGGTCTGCCCCTCCTGAAGGGGTCTGGGTCTGGGTCTGGGTCTGCCCCTCCTGAAGGGGTCAGGGTCTGGGTCTGGGTCTGGGTCTGCCCCTCCTGAAGGGGTCAGGGTCTGGGTCTGGGTCTGGGTCTGTCCCTCCTGAAGGGGTCTGGGTCAGGGTCTGGGTCTGGGTCTGGGTCTGCCCCTCCTGAAGGGGTCTGGGTCAGGGTCTGGGTCTGGGTCTGGGTCTGCCCCTCCTGAAGGGATCTGGGTCAGGGTCTGGGTCTGGGTCTGGGTCTGTCCCTCCTGAAGGGGTCTGGGTCAGGGTCTGTGTCAGGGTCTGGGTCTGGGTCTGTCCCTCCTGAAGGGGTCAGGGTCTGGGTCTGGGTCTGTCCCTCCTGAAGGGGTCAGGGTCTGGGTCTGGGTCTGCCCCTCCTGAAGGGGTCTGGGTCAGGGTCTGGGTCTGTCCCTCCTGAAGGGGTCTGGGTCTGGGTCTGGGTCTGCCCCTCCTGAAGGGGTCTGGGTCAGGGTCTGGGTCTGTCCCTCCTGAAGGGGTCTGGGTCAGGGTCTGGGTCTGCCCCTCCTGAAGGGGTCTGGGTCTGGGTCTGGGTCTGGGTCTGCCCCTCCTGAAGGGGTCTGGGTCAGGGTCTGGGTCAGGGTCTGGGTCTGGGTCTGGGTCTGGGTCTGCCCCTCCTGAAGGGGTCTGGGTCTGGGTCTGGGTCAGGGTCTGGGTCTGCCCCTCCTGAAGGGGTCTGGGTCAGGGTCTGGGTCAGGGTCTGGGTCTGGGTCTGGGTCTGGGTCTGCCCCTCCTGAAGGGGTCTGGGTCTGGGTCTGGGTCTGGGTCTGCCCCTCCTGAAGGGGTCTGGGTCTGGGTCTGGGTCTGCCCCTCCTGAAGGGGTCTGGGTCTGGGTCTGGGTCTGCCCCTCCTGAAGGGGTCTGGGTCTGGGTCTGGGTCTGCCCCTCCTGAAGGGGTCAGGGTCTGGGTCTGGGTCTGGGTCTGTCCCTCCTGAAGGGGTCTGGGTCTGGGTCTGGGTCTGTCCCTCCTGAAGGGGTCTGGGTCAGGGTCTGGGTCTGTCCCTCCTGAAGGGGTCTGGGTCTGGGTCTGGGTCTGTCCCTCCTGAAGGGGTCTGGGTCAGGGTCTGGGTCTGCCCCTCCTGAAGGGGTCAGGGTCTGGGTCTGTCCCTCCTGAAGGGGTCTGGGTCAGGGTCTGGGTCTGCCCCTCCTGAAGGGGTCTGGGTCTGGGTCTGGGTCTGCCCCTCCTGAAGGGGTCAGGGTCTGGGTCTGGGTCTGGGTCTGTCCCTCCTGAAGGGGTCTGGGTCAGGGTCTGGGTCTGGGTCTGGGTCTGCCCCTCCTGAAGGGGTCTGGGTCAGGGTCTGGGTCTGGGTCTGGGTCTGCCCCTCCTGAAGGGATCTGGGTCAGGGTCTGGGTCTGGGTCTGGGTCTGTCCCTCCTGAAGGGGTCAGGGTCTGTGTCTGTCCCTCCTGAAGGGGTCAGGGTCTGGGTCTGGGTCTGTCCCTCCTGAAGGGGTCAGGGTCTGGGTCTGGGTCTGTCCCTCCTGAAGGGGTCAGGGTCTGGGTCTGTCCCTCCTGAAGGGGTCTGGGTCAGGGTCTGGGTCTGCCCCTCCTGAAGGGGTCTGGGTCTGGGTCTGGGTCTGGGTCTGCCCCTCCTGAAGGGGTCTGGGTCTGGGTCTGGGTCTGCCCCTCCTGAAGGGGTCTGGGTCTGGGTCTGGGTCTGGGTCTGTCCCTCCTGAAGGGGTCAGGGTCTGGGTCTGCCCCTCCTGAAGGGGTCTGGGTCTGGGTCTGGGTCTGCCCCTCCTGAAGGGGTCTGGGTCTGGGTCTGGGTCTGCCCCTCCTGAAGGGGTCAGGGTCTGGGTCTGGGTCTGGGTCTGTCCCTCCTGAAGGGGTCAGGGTCTGGGTCTGTCCCTCCTGAAGGGGTCTGGGTCTGGGTCTGGGTCTGTCCCTCCTGAAGGGGTCTGGGTCTGGGTCTGGGTCTGTCCCTCCTGAAGGGGTCTGGGTCTGTCCCTCCTGAAGGGGTCTGGGTCTGTCCCTCCTGAAGGGGTCTGGGTCTGGGTCTGCCCCTCCTGAAGGGGTCTGGGTCTGGGTCTGCCCCTCCTGAAGGGGTCAGGGTCTGGGTCTGTCCCTCCTGAAGGGGTCTGGGTCTGTCCCTCCTGAAGGGGTCAGGGTCTGGGTCTGGGTCTGTCCCTCCTGAAGGGGTCAGGGTCTGGGTCTGTCCCTCCTGAAGGGGTCTGGGTCTGGGTCTGCCCCTCCTGAAGGGGTCAGGGTCTGGGTCTGGGTCTGGGTCTGTCCCTCCTGAAGGGGTCTGGGTCAGGGTCTGGGTCTGTCCCTCCTGATGTGGCCACAGAGCCTCACTTTAAAATATCTTCAGCTCTTAAAGCTAGGGTTGGCGATCTTGGAAAACTAGCATGTAGCACGAATGTAGCATCTCCCCAAGGCTCCGCCCAGCTCCCACCCCATTGGAGGAGCTCCGTTGGGAGCGGAGACGCAGAGACGTTCCGCGTCCAGTGCGTTCCTGGCGTAACCTGTCCTCAGCGCTTCGTTTCTTCGTTTTTCTTTATTTGCACTACGCCAAGATCTGGCGCACTCACCGGTAAGTAAAGCCCCAAACATTCTTCTCCGCCGTTCTGCAACGACGCTCCGTCCTTCTACGCTGCACTGAATCAGGGTCAGTGCACGCCATTGACATGTACGCGCAGGGGGCAGGTCGAACGGCGAAGGGATTTGATTGGTTTTAAAAAAGGTGTCCCGTCAAGACGATTGGTTGCTGTTTTTCCCGTTTTCCTCCTGCTGTAGATAGCGGATATTTTCCAAACTACTTTAAGAACACGCTATGAATTGTTTCCCATCGGGTCATAAAGATCATTTTAACCAGTATTTAAAAAAATGTATCTCATTCAAATCGCCAACCCTAGCTTTAAAGGTTGTCAGAAAGCTCCTGACTCAGTCGTCCTTCTTTGACCTTTCAGACCCTTCAGACCTTCTTTCTGTGAGGTCCAGTAAGTCCACCGTCCGGGGGACTTCCTGGACCGTCCGGTGGACTTCCTGGAGCAGAACGGGGTTTCTTTTCAGGCTACAGAACTCCTTGTGGGCTGCAGGAGGGTCCCGGTGTCGGGCGCGGCTCACCTGTCTGCCGTCCAGTTCGATCTGGAAGTTCTTGGCGGACTCTTGGGTGACTCGGCCTCCGAAGTCCAGCTGGTAGACCTGCGTGGCCTCGTTCCAGAGCGGCTGCTTGTTGGCCATCACGTAGACGAAGCCCTGGCTGCCCAGGCTGCGGTCCTCGCGCTCGCTGGCCTTGCGGCACTTGATCTCCTCCAGCTCGCTGGCCATGCGCAGACTGCGCTTGTTCTTCCAGCTCTTCTTTCCGCTCTGGTTCTGGTTCATGAGCTCGTCGCCGCTGATGAACAGTTCCGGCTCGCTCTCCGAGCTGTCCTGGAACTCGTTGGTGGTCCTGCTCATCTTCTTGGTTTTGTTGAGCTGCTCTCTCTGTCCCTTGGGCTTCTTCTTGTCCCTGCCGCTCAGCCTGGGGCTGGAGATGAGGGTGTTGAAGTCGGACAGGGCCCGTCCGTCCTTTCGGGACTTGCCCTCGGAGACCGTGGTCATGTTGGCCTCCTCGGCCCTGCTGTCCAGTCGCTTCCGGCTCTTCTTGCTGAAGCGCTCCGACTCCTGTGGGACGGGGCTCTCGTTCAGGGATGAAGGCTCGGGAAAGTTGTTGGCGGACTCTGCTAGATCTTCTGTGGCACTGTTGGATGGTGGCAACTCAGTGGGCGGAGGAGGAGGGGGGAGAGGTGGTGGTGGGGGCGGAACAGTTGGAGGAGGTGGGGAAAGGATTGGTTTTTCCAAAATCTGGTGAGTTTTAGTGGGGAGCGGAGGTGCTGGGGGGTCCTGCAGGGGAGGGGGGCAGGGGTAAGGGTTCCAGGGGTGAAGACTGACAGGATGGAGCTGGAGTCCAGAACAGGAGCTCGCCCCCGGGTAGAGCGGGGGGAGCGGGCAGCAAGTGATGTTAGTTAGATTAGGAGGGTAGCCTGGTGGCAAAACCAGATTCGGGTCCTGCTGAGCAAAGGGGACGGGACCGACCACCTCACTGGGGGAACACTGTGGTGGGGGGCTCTGTAAAGTCTGAAGCGGGGGTCCGCTGTGACCCATACTGGGAGGGAAAGGCGACAGGGATATCTGGTAGCCTGACGGAAAGGCCAGAGCGCCGGTGCTCGGACTGGTCGGAGGTTTAGTCGTGAGCACGAAGGGAAGCCGGGTCACGTCCAGGTGCTGAGCCTGGCTGATGATGATCGGGGGCTTGTGGGGTCCCGGCGGGCCAGCTAGCACTGTTTGTTCGGGGGGGAGCCAGAACTCCTCCGTGGTGGAGGGGTCCCACTGGTAGGGTGGAGGGCGCTTCACGGTCAGGCCGACGTCGCCCAGAGTCAGCTGCCGCACAGACTTCTCCAGGTGGCACTGCTGGCTCAACGTCTCGTCTTCAGTAAAAGCAGAGTTCACGTACACCGTTCGGTCCCGACTGTTATCCACCGTGCCCAGCAGGCTGTAGGAAGACTGGGAGGCCAGGGCGGAGGCGCCTTTGGATGTGAACGATGATGGTGCTATGATGGGCTCCCTTCCCCGGCGGGAAGTCCTGCCTCACCACGGTGCCCCCTGCGATGCCACTGCTGGTGGTCCCCCCACCGCTCACACTCACACTGGTGCTGCTGCTGTTGCTGCTGCACTGAGTGCATGTGTAGAGCGCAGAGGGCACCCTCTGCTGGTAGGAAAGTGCCAGTGCGCTGTTCATTTTAGCTTTGGTTGGAAGGGTTCTGGAGCTCTCCATCATCTGTGGCACTTTCAGCCCCACATCCCTCCGGTCACGGCGCAGGGTGGCGTGAATCAGACTGTTGTCCACTCTCTGTGGAGGAGGAAGCGTCGCAGTTCCCTGATTGGCAGGATCGGGGTAAGGAGGCGGGTCTCCGCTGGGTATGGAGTACCGTGGGACAGACAGTCGGCTTAATGTGGCCGAGCTGTACGGAAGTTGGATTTTCTTATTCTCTGAGGAAGTGACTTTGAGTGTGGCCGATCCGCCGATGCCGTGAACTGCGTACGCATTCTGGCTGCGAATGAGGCGCCTGCGGGGCCGGCAGACCTCCTCCACATTCCCACTGCTGTCGAAGGTGGTGATCCGTTCATAGCCCAGAGGCGTGGGGTACTGCAAGGTGACCGGGTGAAGCAGGAACTCATCCTTCTTGAGGCAGGGGTCCGGGGCCAAGACACTCGGGCTGTCACAGTTCGTGACCAGCGTTTGGGGAGTCGTGGCGGCCGTGACCGCCGCTGCCGCCACTGCAGACGCCACAGTGCCCGGATATGGAGGAGGAGGATTCACCTTCCGCATCTGAATCTCCACGGACCCTTCCGCGTCACTGAAGGATGGTGGCAAAGTCCGGGGCAGACTCGGCTTGACGGTGTGTCCGTGGTCCCCCGGTCGATCCCGGGCTCGGTGCCGGGGGGGGGGAATCTGAGGCAGAAGGTGGAGCTGCTGCAGGGCGATGGTCGGGTAGCCTGTCGGCGGAGGAGGCAGCGACATCTGCATCTTCAGCTGCTGCTGCATCTGCTGGTGCTGCCTCTGCATCTGCTGATGTTGCTGCTGGATCTGCTGGTGCTGCTGCTGCAGCTGCTGCTGCTGCTGCCGCATCTCCTGGATCTGCTGCCGAATCTGCTGCTGCTGCTGCTGCATCTGCTGCTGCTGCTGCTGCATCTGCTCGTGCTGCAGCTGCATCTGCTGCTGCTGCTGCTGAATCTGCTGTTGGTGCTGGAGTTGTTGGCTCGTGACTTGTGTTTGTTGCATTTGTTGGTGTTGCTGCTGCTGCTGTTGGTGCAGTGCCTGCTGATGGTGCAGCTGCTGCAGCTGCTGTTGCAGCTGCTGCTGCTGTTGTTGCAGTTGCTGTTGTTGTTGCAGCTGCTGTTGTTGCATTTGCTGTTGTTGTTGCTGCAGCTGCTGTTGTTGCATTTGTTGTTGTTGTTGTTGGAGCTGCTGTTGTTGCTGCAGCTGTTGTTGTTGCATTTGCTGTTGTTGTTGCTGCAGCTGCTGTTGTTGCAGATGCTGTTGTTGCAGATGCTGCTGCGACTGGTGATGCTGCTGCTGCTGCTGCTGCGTCTGATGGTGATGATGATGAATCTTCTGCGGCTGCGGTTGCGTCTGCATTTGCTGGGACTGTTTGGACAGCTGCTGCCGAGGCGGTTGTGGATGCGGCCGCTGCGGGTGGGGTTGCGGTGGGAGGTGGTGGGGTGGAGGTGGTGGGGGTAGAGTGCCCGGGAGAAGAGGGGACATTTCCAACCCGTTGAAGATTACTTGACCGGGGTTTGAGTATCTGGTGGGCACCGGATATGGCGTGGCCACAGGGTCCTGGCTACGATCGCCGACGGGTGCCGAAGCCGCAGCGGCGACTGCCGCCGCCGCCGTGGCCGTCGGGTTGGTGAGGACATCCAGCTGAATATTCTGATTGGCCAGAAGAGACTGCACCAGGCCAATGCTCTGGGTGGGCGACATGGCCTGAGCCGGGCTGTGGATGGGAGCGATGGGAATGTTGACCGTACAGGGAGGGTTGTCCCCCGCCACGCCCGACGGCCCCATCACTGCAGAGACAAGAAGGAGAGGGACGTCAGTCAGTCTGGCTCCAGGGGCCTCACACCTCGGCCTCCTGTGGCTCAGCTACACTCTGCTTTAGGTTTAAAGCAGAGCGGCCAACGGCTGGCAACGACTGGCAACGGCTGGCAACGACTGGCAACGACTGGCAACGACTGGCAACGGCTCTGTGTTGTGTCTCCACTAGAGGGAGCATAGTTGGAATGTAACAACGGAGGAAGGAGACGTAGTTACGTGATGGGCAAAACGGCGCTCGACTCCGACTCAGCGGAACGTCTCAGCCCTCAGCGCCCAAGCCGGCGGCAGCGTGAAGCCCCTCCCCCTCATAGCCGGGACATGGTGCAAGGTTTGAATGGTGGGACTGGTCAAAGCTCTTTTGGTAGGAGGTTTTCTCGGGGACAGCAGTCTCAGCAGGGATGCCCAGACTTCCTGTCCCTAGACCTCCCTGTCCCCAGACCTCCCTGTCCCCAGACTTCCTGTCCCCAGACTTCCTGTCCCTAGACCTCCCTGTCCCCAGACCTTCCTGTCCCCAGACCTCCTGTCCCCAGACTTCCTGTCCCCAGACCTTCCTTGAGGATCCCAAGGCGTTCCCAGTCCAGCCGAGACATAGTCCCTCCAGAGTGTCCTGGTCTTCCCCGGGTCCTCCTCCTGGTGGGACATGTCCAGGTCTCCTCCCAGGGAGGCTCCAGGAGGTTCCATCCTGAAGAGGAGCTGAGCTCCTCACTGCTCCTCTCCATGTGGAGGAGCAGCGGCTCTACTCCCAGCTCCTCCCCCTAGTGATGTAGCTCCTCCCCCTAGTGATGTAGCTCCTCCCCTGGTGATGTAGCCCCTCCCCCACTGATGTAGCTCCTCCCCTGGTGACGTAGCCCCTCCCCCTGTCTCTAAGGGAGTCCAGCCCCCCTACAGAGGAAGCTCATTTCAGCAGCTTGTATCTGGATCTGGTCCTCTGGTTCTGACCCAGACTCAGGACCAGAGGTGAGGGGGGGAACGTGGACTGACAGTGAATCCAGAGCTTCTTTCAGCTCCTTCTTCACCACGACGACCCAAACACTGCTCCACCCTCCTGTCAGCCTCTCCTCCACCCTCCTGTCAGTCTCTCCTCCATCCGTCCCTCACTGTGAACAAGACCCCAAGACACTTAAACTCCTCCATCTGGAGAGGACAGACCACCTTCTTCTGGCCCAGGACCAGGACCAGGGCCTCGGATCTGGAGGTTCTGATCCTCATCCCTGTCGCTTCACACTCAGCTGTAAACCGCCCCAGTGCATGATGGTCCAGGTTCGATGGAGCCAACAGGAGAACATCATCTGCAAAAAGCAAAGATCAAATCCTGTGGTCTGTGAACCAGTCCCCCTCCAGCTCCTGGTCCCTGAACCAGACCCCCTCCAGCTCCTGTTCCCTGAACCAGTCCCCCTCCAGCTCCTGTTCCCTGAACCAGTCCCCCTCCAGCTCCTGGTCCCTGAACCAGACCCCCTCCAGCTCCTGGTCCCTGAACCAGACCCCCTCCAGCTCCTGTTCCCTGAACCAGACCCCCTCCAGCTCCTGGTCCCTGAACCAGACCCCCTCCAGCTCCTGTTCCCTGAACCAGACCCCCTCCAGCTCCTGGTCCCTGAACCAGACCCCCTCCAGCTCCTGGTCCCTGAACCAGTCCCCTTCCAGCTCCTGGTCCCTGAACCAGACCCCCTCCAGCTCCTGGTCCCTGAACCAGACCCCCTCCAGCTCCTGGTCCCTGAACCAGTCCCCTTCCAGCTCCTGGTCCCTGAACCAGTCCCCTTCCAGCTCCTGGTCCCTGAACCAGACCCCCTCCAGCTCCTGACTGCAACCTAGAAATTCTGTCCATAAAGATTCTGAACAGAACCGGTCCAAAGTTCAGCCCTGCTGGAGTCCAACATGCACAGGGAACAGGTCTGACTTACTGCCGGCAATGTGGACCAGACTCCTGCTCCGGTCCTACAGAGAACAGATGGCCCTTAACAAGGGGCCCCGGACTCCGTACTCCCAGAGACCCCCAAAAGGCACCATGAGGGACGCGGTCGAACGCCTTCTCCAGGTCCACAAAACACATGGACTGGTTGGGCGAACTCCCACGAGCCCTCGAGCCCCTATGGAGGGTCTAGAGCTGGACCAGGGTTCTGCGAGGGTGGATAGAGTCTCCCTACTGACTTCAGTTTACCAAACTGACACTGCCTGGTTCAGGTCAGCACAGCCTGACAGAACCAGGACAGGAGGACCTGTGCTGGTTCTCAGTGCCCGTCGTACCCGGCAGGTCGTCCTCGTCCTCGCTGAAGACGTTGGGGTTGAACACAGGAAGGCTCAGGAAGTCGGTGGAAATCTTTCGTACTTCTGGGAGGTAGATCGTCATCTGTCTCGGTTGCAAGTGAAGCAAACTGGTCTTATAGATGACTGAAACGGAAGACGAGACAGAACCATGACAAGGAGAACATGAAGAACCGACACATGAAGCAACAAGCCCTCTGCTTCCAGGAGCCTTCAGGTGAAGGCGGAGGATCAGAGTGAGTCCTGGAAGGACCAGTTCTCCATGAGTCAGACTACCTGAAGGTTTGAGCTGGGTCTCTAATGGGTAAAGGGATCCAGGTCTATGGAAGACCGTCTGCATGAGAACATGATGTGGAACACGTCAGAACATCTCATCAGGGTGTCTCATCATGAGCGACGACGGCCACAACGAAGGCCTAACCGGTCCAATCAGGACCTCATGGTCTCACCTAGAAGTCATGGACTAACCTGGACCTCATGGTCCGACCCAGAAGTCATGGACCATCCTGGGATCATGGACTAACCTAGAAGTCATGGTCCATCCTGGGATCGTGGTCTAACCTGGCCCTCAGGGTCCAACCTAGAAGTCATGGTCCATCCTGGGATCGTGGTCTAACCTGGACCTCCTGGTCCACCACCTGGTGGTTGTGAGACCTTTACCTGCACCGAGGTTGGTGGGGAGGAAAGTCGCCAGTCCAACAATTTTGAACTTCGTCCCCCAGATGTTGGACGTGACCTGAGCCAGGTAGTTGTGCTGAAAGGAAAACCAAACAGAAACCAGCTTCATGATGGAAGCAGAGCAGAACCGTCACACAGGAGAACGTCTGCCAGAACCCGCTAGAACCCGGCAGTGGGATCCAGAACACGTGAGACCTGCATCCGGAAGCGGCTCACCTCCGTCAGTCCGTCCATGGAAAACTCTCGGCGGGTCAGACTCGGCGACCGGACTGCAGGCTTCTTGGTTGGTAACCGTGGCGACCTTTGACCTTCCTGATTGGCCCGTGAAAGTTTGGGAGATTTTCTTGATTCCATGTTGAACCTTTGTGACAGAAAGACGCCGTTTCAGTCAAGTCTCTGGAATTCAGTCCTGAAAAAGACCAACTGTCAAACTACAGCCGCTCCAAGCTCCTGGCTTTTCACCGTGACGTCCGACTGTTCCAACACTGAACCCCCATCTGCCCCGCCGGCCCCGTTCCTGCCCCGCCGGCCCCGTTCCTGCCCCGCCGGCCCCGTTCCTGCCCCGCCGGCCCCGTTCCTGTCCCGCCGGCCCCGTTCCTGCCCCACCGGCCCCGTTCCTGCCCCGCCGGCCCCGTTCCTGCACCGCTGCGTGCAGTGAGGGCAGTAGGACAGTAGGGGGCATTAGGGCAGTAGGGGGCAGTGCAGCGAGGGTAGTAGGGCAGTAGGGGGCAGTAGGGCATTAGGGCAGTGCAGTGAGGGTAGTAGGGCAGTAGGGGGCAGTACGGAGCTGCGCTCACCTGCTCCCTCGGGGCAGCTTGGGGGACTTCCTGCCCACCCAGTCGTCGCTGAGCTCCAGGTCGCTGGAGTCGGAGCAGTTGCAGCTGTCGGTGTAGGAAGCCATGGGGTTCACACACACCTCGTCTGGAGACCAGAACCAGAACCAGACCGGGTCACAGTCTGCTCCACCCACCTGTCCACCCACTCATCCACCTGTCTATCCATCCATCCATCCATCCATCCATCCACTCATCCCTGGCACTGCTGGGTCCAAACCGGTGCAGGACCTGCCGGGTCCAGACCCACCTGCTTTGCCGTCGGTTCTGGGGTCCATGATGAGGAACTCGGGCCGGAGCTTGCTGATGCGCCTCCCTTTGAGGATGGGCACCAGGCCCCCCAGGTACTCCAGGTACAGGGTGTAGCAGGGCCCCCCCGCCTCGGGGCCGTCCTCCGCCCGCTTCATGGTGCAGTGCAGCCGCTCGTTCCCGGCGGCCGGGTAGCTCACGAAGTCCCGGATGTTGTTGGGGTCCGGGATGGGGGGCTAGGAGAGAGAGCGGGATCAGATCGGCGGCGCCACCGGGGCGGGGAGGACCGGAGGACCGGAGAACCGGGAGAACCTTGATGGTGGGGATGAAGGCGGTGGTGACGTAGGAGCAGAGCAGCGACGGCATGTTGAGCTTCCCCACGTCCTTCTCCTCGCGCAGCGCGCTGGCGATGCCCTGCTGGCACAGCCGCTGCAGGCTGGCCACCCGGTGCTCCACCCGCACCACGAACAGCGCCGCGCCCGCCGCCAGGAACAGCCGCGAGTCCCGGTGGCCCCAGCACAGCCGGCTGATCGCCCTCTGCAGGGCGGCGGGGGGACGGCAGGACGGCGGGACGGCGGGATGGCAGGAGGAGGGGTGGAGGAGGGGAGGAGAACATTGTGAGAACGTTGTGAGGAGAACACCGTCAGGAGAACACCGTCAGGAGAACATCGTCAGGAGAACACCGTCAGGAGAACACCGTCAGGAGAACATTGTGAGAACGTTGTGAGGAGAACACCGTCAGGAGAACACCGTCAGGAGAACACCGTCAGGAGAACATCGTCAGGAGAACATTGTGAGGAGAACACCGTCAGGAGAACACCGTCAGGAGAACATTGTGAGAACGTTGTGAGGAGAACACCGTCAGGAGAACGTTGTGAGGAGAACACCGTCAGGAGAACACCGTCAGGAGAACACCGTCAGGAGAACACCGTCAGGAGAACATCGTCAGGAGAACATCGTCAGGAGAACATTGTGAGAACGTTGTGAGGAGAACACCGTCAGGAGAACGTTGTGAGGAGAACACCGTCAGGAGAACGTTGTGAGGAGAACACCGTCAGGAGAACACCGTCAGGAGAACACCGTCAGGAGAACATCGTCTGGAGAACATCGTCAGGAGAACACCGTCAGGAGAACATCGTCAGGAGAACATTGTGAGAACGTTGTGAGGAGAACACCGTCAGGAGAGCGTTGTGAGGAGAACACCGTCAGGAGAACATCTGCGGCTTGTGCAGCAGACAGCAGCTCCAGCCTTGTTCTCAGCGTTCCCCAGAGTCCCCAGAGGGCCGCCAGCAGTAGAACCGCTAACAGGTTAAACAGGTGGAACCAGCAGAGAACAGAACCGGAGGAACGTCCAGACGTTCCTCCGGTTTCTGTTCCGTTTCTATCAGCTCCAGTCAGTTTTCCATGACGTCCCATTTTGAAGAAGCAGGAATCACTTTATTTGTGTCTAATGGAGCCTCAGGGAGCCACGGGTTGAACACCCTGCTGGAGAACCTGCCAGTCTGTCCTGAATCGATCATGGTGGTGGGCGGTTGACCTCTGACCTGTGCCGTTGTCTCCAGGGTGTAGATGTGTTCTCCCTGGACGTTGTAGAACTTGACCAGGGCGTTCCTGGCGGCGGCGGCGGCGTCGGGCGCCGCGTGTCGCTCCAGGCCGGCCACGGCCAGCAGGTCCCCCTGCGAGCACCACTGAGCCTCCACGTCTGCAGAGAACCACCAGAACCACGTCAGAACCCCAGAACCCCACCGTGAGATCCAGACCCGTCCGGAACTTCAGGAACCGACGGCGCGAGCCGCCGCCCAGACCGATCAGTAACGCCACGATCAGCTGGAGCGGCAGCCCAGGGGGACCAGGAACCATCGAGAGCCACCAGGGACCATCAGGAACCCAGGAACCATCAGGAACCCAGGAACCACCAGGAACCACCAGGAACCACCATGCTTCAGTTCCACGTTCTGGCAGCCGTACGTTCCACACATGCAGAAGTCACACAAAGACCAGCACACATCATGAGAACCTCATGAGAACCACGACAAAGACCAACACACAGAACCACAACAGAACCACGCAGAACCATGAAGGAACCCAAACCCTGACCTCAGTCCCAGTTCTAGTCCTGATCTCTGAATGAGCACATGGGGGACTCTGTGTCCCCTCAGGGGGAGGTGGTGTGGGTGGAGCTGGAGGGGGTGGGTCGTGGCTCCTGTCTTGACCTGGCTGATCCCGGGTCTCTGGTTCCAGGCCGGTTCCAGCTGCCATCCCAGCTGCCCACGTGCCTCTGAGCAACTCTCAGCCTGGACTCCGGTCTGCTTCCCAGACACGGAACCGGTTCTCCAGAAATCCAGAGATCCAGTCCCTGAACCCGGACCTGACAGGATCTGCTTTCCTGCTCTGACCTCCATCTTCCACCCGCAACCTCCTCCTGCACCTCCAGCCTCCACCCCCACCTGCTGGCCAAAGCCTCTGCACTCAACCACAACACTCGGGTGATGGACTGACTCGGGCGATGGACTGACTCAGGTGATGGACTGACTCGGGCGATGGACTGACTCGGGCGATGGACTGACTCGGGCGATGGACTGACTCGGGCGATGGACTGACTCGGGCGATGGACTGACTCACGTGATGGACTGACACGGGCGATGGACTGACTCGGGCGATGGACTGACTCACGTGATGGACTGACACGGGCGATGGACTGACTCGGGCGATGGACTGACTCGGGCGATGGACTGACTCGGGCGACGGACTGACTCGGGCGATGGACTGACTCACGTGATGGACTGACTCGGGCGATGGACTGACTCGAGCGATGGACTGACTCGGGCGATGGACTGACTCGGGCGACGGACTGACTCGGGCGACGGACTGACTCGGGAGACGGACTGACTCGGGTGATGGACTGACTCGGGCGATGGACTGACTCGGGCGATGGGCTGACTCGGGAGATGGACTGACTCGGGAGATGGACTGACTCGGGTGATGGACTGACTCGGGTAATGGACTGACTCGGGTGATGGACTGACTCGGGTGATGGACTGACTCGGGCGACGGACTGACTCGGGTGATGGACTGACTCGGGCGATGGACTGACTCGGGCGATGGGCTGACTCGGGAGATGGACTGACTCGGGAGATGGACTGACTCGGGTGATGGACTGACTCGGGTAATGGACTGACTCGGGTGATGGACTGACTCGGGAGATGGACTGACTCGGGTGATGGACTGACTCGGGTGATGGACTGACTCGGGCGACGGACTGACTCGGGTGATGGACTGACTTGGGTAATGGACTGACTCGGGCGATGGGCTGACTCGGGAGATGGACTGACTCGGGTGATGGACTGACTCGGGTGATGGACTGACTCGGGTGATGGACTGACTCGGGCGATGGACTGACTCGGGAGATGGACTGACTCGGGTGATGGACTGACTCGGGCGATGGACTGACTCGGGCGATGGACTGACTCGGGTGATGGACTGACTCGGCCGATGGACTGACTCGGGTGATGGACTGACTCGGCCGATGGACTGACTCGGGAGATGGACTGACTCGGGTGATGGACTGACTCGGGCGATGGACTGACTCGGGCGACGGACTGACTCGGCCGATGGACTGACTCGGGTGATGGACTGACTTGGGTAATGGACTGACTCAGGCGATGGACTGACTCAGGTGATGGACTGACTCGGGCGATGGACTGACTCGGGCGATGGACTGACTCGGGCGATGGACTGACTCGGGCGATGGACTGACTCAGGTGATGGACTGACTCGGCCGATGGACTGACTCGGCCGATGGACTGACTCAGGTGATGGACTGACTCGGGTGATGGACTGACTCGGGTGATGGACTGACTTGGGCGATGGTTCAACTGCCACTGCCACTGACCTTTGAGCCCGGAGCGGATGACGGCAGGTGAAAGGTCGTCGTAGTTGCTCATCAGGCTGATGTCTCCGGACAGGAAGGTGACGGTCAGCAGAGGCTTGACCCGCCGCGCTGGGACAGACGGACCGGGGGACAGACCGGGGGACACTGGTTAGTCCTGCTGCCGTGGAACCAGCGGGTTTTCCCGGTTCTCCGGCGGCGTCCCGGGTTCTGCCGGGACGTTTTAAAAAGCTTCACAGGGCATGAAATTCGTCAAAATTTTAACAGGCCCTCCACATTTTTTCAGCAGGTCCTCAGAAAATTTGAACAGGTCCTCACAAGTTTTAGCAGGTCCTTCATTTTCAATTTTGTAAAATGCTGATCAAAAACAGGATCCAGCAATATTTTTTTTTATTAAACAGTTGTATTTTGTTGTGCTTGTTTAGTTCTGTTTCTATCTGCTGCTCTGTGTCTGGGATGGGAGATCTTCTCATGCTGTATGGACCACCCTAAGCTGCGAATTTATAAAATGATTTCTATTTATTTTGCTGCAGGTATGCATGTTGCTAATTGCTGGTTGAAGCATCCCAGCTTTGACTAGTTCCTTTGGTGGTGGTGGCTCATTCACCCTGGAATCCATACCAGCACAAACCACATTTCATACCATGTCGTTGCTCCCAGTTGAAACTAAATATTTTAGCTAAGATCCTGCTGATGGCTGTGAATGTCAGTGTAGATTCTGATTCTATTCAGGTCTTAAAAAGCTAGGGTTGGCGATTTGAATGAGATACATTTTTTTAAATACTGGTTAAAATCTTTATGACCCGATGGGAAACAATTCATAGCGTGTTCTTAAAGCTGGAGTCCGGAGTTTCCGTTCGTTTCCAACATATGAATCATTTTTCAACAGAGCTTCAGTGTGTCAGTCTGGTTCAATACTACAATATAATATCAGCATAAAGCAACATAAAAATGTATTTATGAGCCCCGCCTTCGTCTCATAGACCCCCATGTTATCCGAAAAAGCGCCGGTCAGCTTCAGCCAATAGATTTCGAGCTTCCGCCTTGTCCTGTTGTCAATCAAAGTGTGGAGCAGCCAGAGAGCACGTCGCTCGCCCAGCAGGGGAGAGTTAGCTCTGCAGCAGATATATCCACCGTCTGCTGAACGTCCACCGTAAACAGCTCAACATGGAGGATGCTGCAGGACTGGAGGCTCTCATTTTCACCTGACGGATAATAGCGTGCACAATTAAAGGGGCGTGGCTTGGTCGCTCATGAAAGCAGAGGGAGGGCGGAGCCTCGAGATGTTGGATTAAAAAAACTTCTCTCTTTCAAAACTCCGGACACGAACTTTAAAGTAGTTTGGAAAATATCCGCTATCTACAGCAGGAGGAAAACGGGAAAAACAGCAACCAATCGTCTTGACGGGACACCTTTTTTTAAACCAATGAAATCCCTTCGCCGTTCGACCTGCCCCCTGCGCGTACATGTCAATGGCGTGCACTGACCCTGGTTCAGTGCAGCGTAGAAGGACGGAGCGTCGTTGCAGAACGGCGGAGAAGAATGTTTGGGGCTTTACTTACCGCTGAGTGCGCCATGCTTGGCGTAGTGCAAATAAAGAAAAATGAAGAAACGAAGCGCTGAGGACAGGTTACGCCAGGAACGCACTGGACGTGGAAGTGCTGCGCGCGGAACGTCTCTGCGTCTCCGCTCCCAACGGAGCTCCTCCAATGGGGTGGGAGCTGGGCGGAGCCTTGGGGAGATGCTACATTCGTGCTACATGCTAGTTTTCCCAAGATCGCCAACCCTAGCTTTAATCTGACCCGGTTTTGTCTGTGCATGTATCAGACCCTGGAGGACCAGTAGACCCTGGAGGACCAGTAGACCCTGGAGGACCAGTAGACCCTGGAGGACCAGTAGACCCTGGAGGACCAGTAGACCCTGGAGGACCAGTAGACCCTGGAGGACCTCTCTCACTGATGTTCATTGACGTCGTTCTGTATTTGCGCCCATGCCTGCAGCTGCGATTGCCTCATTCAGGGCTGGAGAACTGTAGCATCGCAGTAAATCAGTAACTGTTTGGCAGATTTACATATTCACAGTTACTACTGTTCACACCCACTGCTGTCATCGTGTTCTGAAGTCTTTGTTGTTTGGAGTTCACAGCAGTGCTGGAATCAAGCAGTACCTCCTTCACTCCAGCAGAGGGCGCATTGTGGTTGTTAGATGCATGGTGCAGCGTGAAGCACAGAGAAGAAGAATGCAAAAAATGGAACCCAAGAGTTACGAGGCGTGTTGGTTATGATTGATTCATTAAAAGAGAAGCGGCGCAATTTCATGATAGAAAAGCCAACAGGCGGTCCGGACCTGCTCATATGGACCTAACCGGCGGAGATTCGATTTTAATCGGTCCCGCCGCCATTTATAGGGAATTTCATGCCCCGCTTCAGTTTCAGTCACCGTCCCGGACGGGACGAGTGTCCGCCGGCCACGGCCTGGAAGCCGTGTGGAGAACCTGGACGTTCGGCCGGCGGTGCCGGTGAGTTCCTTCCGATTGCAGCAGCTTCAGTTCTCCACAGGCTCCTCCCCTCGTCGAGGTCGGAGACCTGAGCGCTCACCAGGGGCCGTCCGCTGCTCAGCCCTGCTCACCCCCCGACCTCCACTGACCCTCCGACCCCCCACTGACCCCCCATTGACCCCCCCCTACCCCCGTTCCAGGCAGCAGAATGGGTAGGTGGCGGGTCTGGGTATCGGGCCGTACGATACTAGTGCCGGTATCGGCACCCCCCCCGGCGGCCGGTACCTAGCGGCAGGACGCTGTCGTCGGAGTCGGTGTCGCTCTCCGTGCTGTCCTCCACAGGAAGTCGGGACAGTTCCAGGACATTCCGACGATCCCGTCCGACTCGTGCAGGAGGACGTGGGCGAGCATCGCCCGTGGCAGTCCATGACGTGACCTGACCGTCCGCCGTCCCGAACAGGACTGAGGGGGGACGGGGGGACGGGCGTCAGCCTGGGGGACTGGCAAGACGGCGGGGGCGGGTCCCGGTGCCGGTCCCGGTCCTACCTGCTGGTCGTCGGGCGTCCAGATCCCGCAGGTGATCTGCTCTCCAGGTTGATCTCGGAGGACCAGTGTCTCTGTCCGCTGACCGAGCCCACCAGCAACGAAGCCGTCCCGGTAGGCGATCAGCGCCTGAGTCCCGTCGTGGGACCAGGTGAAGTCGCTCACCTGCAGCGGGGACAGCGGCAGCTCACCTGACCCGCCTCCAGGGGGGCTGGAGAGAGCAGGGTGGAGAGAGCGGGTGGAGCGAGCAGGGTGGAGAGAGCAGGGTGGAGAGAGCGGGGGAGAGAGGGCGAGTAGCTAGAGTGAGCAGGGTGGAGAGAGCAGGGTGGAGAGAGCAGGGGGAGAGAGCAAGGTGGAGAGAGCAGGGTGGAGGAGAGGGCTAGCTAGAGAGAGCAGGGTGGAGAGAGCAGGGTGGAGAGAGCAGGTGGAGAGAGCAAGGTGGAGAGAGCAGGGGGGAGAGAGGGCTAGCTAGAGAGCAGGGTGGAGAGAGCAGGGTGGAGAGAGGGTGGGAGAGAGGGCTAGCTAGAGAGAGCAGGGTGGAGAGAGCAAGGTGAGAGAGCAGGGTGGAGAGAGCAGGGTGGAGCAGAGGAACAGCGGGGTGGAGTTGGGTGTCTGCTGATTGAGGGACAGTTAATGAGAAACTTTAAGTAGCAGCAGTGACTGTAGAACCACCCTCCAGCTCCACCTAAACCTGATGGATGAGTTCTCTTTCTCCACCAGCGGTCAGACTCTTGACTGATTCTCTCTTCTCTGAATGAACTGTAGTGTTGCTTGTTTCAGAGGTCAGAGGTCACCTGGGCTCCTCGGTCGTTCACCAGCTCCACCGACCAGCGACCCTTCGTATGGATCCACACGAAGATCCCGCCTCCATGTCGCAGGTGGCCAGCTTTGGAAGGGCTCATTCCAGCGCACAGCACCCACCTGCGCACACACACCACACC